>NW_015644008.1:772933-792222 GCF_001515625.1 Sinocyclocheilus rhinocerous
GTAGCATTTCCGTCACACGCTTGAGGTATTCGGCCAATCACAATGCACTGGATAGCTGGCCAATCAGAGCACACCTCGCTTTTTTAGACCGATGAGCTTTGTAAAAATCGACGCATTTCAGAAAGGCGGGGCATAGAGGAGAAACAATAATGTACAGTATGTGTACATTTTTTTTTTTCTGAACCTTAAACCGCATAAACACATTGCATTACACCAAATACACAACATAATGTTATTTTTAGCAGCATCATATGACCCCTTTAAAGCACACACAAGCTACATGTAGTCGGAAATCTTGAATGTTGCATTGAGTTGAGGGTCAAGGGTGACATCTCTTCTATGGCAGGATATTTTATTTATTGCCATTTAGCCATTTATTTATTGCTATTTATTTCTATTTATCAACCCATTAAATCATTTATTATTTCAATTTATTTATCCATTTATTCATTTATTTATTGCCGTTTATTTATTTTCATTTATTTAGCCATTTATTTATTGCTATTTATTTTTATTTATCAACCCATTAATACATTTATTATTTCAGTTTATTTATCCATTTATTTATTTATTTATTGCTATTTAACCGGATCTTCTTAGTGAACCAGTCGAACCAGTTCACCAAATCAAACGGAATCGTTTGAAACGGTTCGCGTCTCCAGTACGCACTAATCCACAAATTACTTAAGTAATTCATTTTATAAACGTGCCTGACACTTCCTCTGACGCGAAATAAACCAATATCCCGAGTTATTCAGTTGCTCCTAACAGTACATTGACTGAACTGCTAAAAGAGAACCGATGATGGGATGTGCACGAGCAGAGCAGCTGGACTGAGTCTCGTCCTGCTGGGAGACGGGATCACAGTATGGTAGGGGAGTAACATTTCCATCACACGCTTGAGGCATTCGGCCAATCACAAGGTCAAGGGTGACATCTCTTCTATGGCAGGATATTTTATTTATTGCCATTTAGCCATTTATTTATTGCTATTTATTTCTATTTATCAACCCATTAAATCATTTATTATTTCAATTTATTTATCCATTTATTCATTTATTTATTGCCGTTTATTTATTTTCATTTATTTAGCCATTTATTTATTGCTATTTATTTTTATTTATCAACCCATTAATACATTTATTATTTCAGTTTATTTATCCATTTATTTATTTATTTATTGCCATTTATTTATTGCTATTTATCAACCCATTAATACATTTATTATTTCAATTTATTTATCAATTTATCCATTTATTTATTGCTGTTTATTTATTTTCATTTATTTAGCCATTTATTTATTGCTATTTATTTCTATTTGTCAACCCATTAATACATTTATTATTTCAATTTATTTATCCATTTATTCATTTATTTATTGCCATTTATTTATTTCTATTTATCAAGCCATTAATACATTTATTATTTCAATTTATCCATTTATCCATTTATTTATTGCCGTTTATTTATTTTCATTTATTTAGCGCCATTAATTTATTGGCATTTATTTACCCAATATTATTGCTTTTATATATAATATTGTGTTCGAAAAATGAACTGGGTCACCTGACCACCTATGACAGGAAGAAGTCCATCTTTTCAGTCAGGCCTACTGTTGTTAAATTTTTTATTTGGTTTTGGTCATTAAATGGGCAAATCAAATTTGAATCTTTTTAGCACTTTAGAATGGCTTTTTCATACCGCTTGCATGAGTATGCTAAAACCACTCCTTCAGGCGGCACTCATTAGCATGTGCACTCTTAATAGCGATCACTCAACACAACATGGCTTTTCAGAGTACAGACCCATTTACTGTGATGCAAGCGATTTGTAACATTCACAGGCCAGATGTCTCAATTTGTTCGTCGCGTCACACAGCATGTTCTTAATATTGCTTAGCAAAGATGTGTGGCACTGTTATATTCTCATCAAAGCATCTGGATCAGATGATTAAAAGAACAATAGTGCCATTTTTCAGTCGGACAGAAAAACACTTTAAATCAAAACCCAAATACAGCCATACATCCACATGCGAGCTCCCTGAAGGAAAAATGGAGGGAACTATTGGGAAAATGTCAAATTTTAAATCATTCACTGGAAGTCAGTGAGACTTTTCAGGTCTTGGACTCATCCTAAACTCATCTGGGACTCGTTTGGCATCTCAGACCTCCATGTTATGCCACAGTCAGCTCTTTTTCACTGAATCTTGTATATTTTTGGGGTTCTTGTCATTTTTGTGTGCAGTATGCATCAGACAGTCCACGAATGGTGTATGCTTTCTCTCTTGGTTTGGTGTTTTCACATTCATTGGAGAGAGACCTTCTAACGTCCTCCTGTGAGACCTTTCCTCTGTCAACACGGCCGCTGGGTTTGACCTGGGACATTTGAGAGACTTTCACCTTTGTTGGCTGTGATGTCTGCTGGATTCAGTTAAACTCCAAAGACTTTTAATGCTTTTTAAAGAACCACTTGTTGGTGGTGATCATCTAGAGAGCCTTTCTTTAGGCCCAAAGTCTGATGTTGCTCATTAGTGTCTGAATTTCAGGTTTGGGAATTTCATTTGTTGAATGTTTTGTTGCATTTTTAATATCTGGCTTGTGCAGTGTTACAGTCACACCAGTTCATAGGTGTGTGTGTGCGTGTGTGTGTACAAGTGTGTGTCCACGCGTGTGTGAGTTGGTGTGTTGATTTTGCACTCTAGATGTTTTAGAGTTTCACCCCTTCATTGCTGTGCAATTGTTTTCTGCATTGTGGGGGATTTGTAGATTGTACACATAAAAATGTTCTGTATTTTTCCCCCCCCATTTCCCATTCATTTCCTATGGTCGGTCATTTTTGACCGAAGACCATGAGTGTAATTTTTTTTTTATGACCACTTAGCTTTTCCAAATCATGCCCTCAATTTTTTTTTGTGTTCACATACCAAGTGCCATAAAAGTCACCAAGTTTTGTACCATTCTGGTGAAGCTACAATTTTTAAAAATTAGAAGTGACCGAAGACCGCACAAGGGTTAAGTAGTTGTCTTAAAGTACAATTATGCCTTTCAAGACTCATCTTATTCTGGCCAAATAGTAAGCAGCACTTATATTCTGTAACGAGGTTGCATTTGTTAAAAGTCATCCAAGATGGTAGAATTACAACAAAAATAACAATTTCATTCACTGAAAAATATTGATTAAAACTAATTACAAGTGGACTATTTCACCCAATATTGTATATATTTCATGCATATTAGAGTCCCAGGTAGTATTATGAGAAACAATGAGAGCTGCAATAAATGGGTGCATTATAAATGCTTATTCAAGCCTTGTCAAGCAAAAGGGCTAAATGTTTCGAAATTTGATATTTTTTCTCATTTGAGGTTAATTTGCCATAAAATTGCGTTGTTGTTGTCATTGAGCTCAGCTTTCTTCAGTGGACTCAGCAGTTCAGTCAAGACTCTGGCTGCAGATGTGTGTGTGTTGGATATTAATAATGTGTTTGCACATGACTTTTTTAATTTGTAGAAAGTACTTTTTTTGTATTTTTACAGACTACCGTTCAAAAGTTTGGGTTTAGGTTAGTAAGATTATTTAATGTTTTTGAAAGAAGTCTCTTATGCTCACCAAGGCTGCATTTATTTGATCATAAATACAGTAAAAACAGTAGGCTATATTGTGAAATAGTATTACAGTTTTAAGTAAGTGTTTTCTATTTGAATATATTTTAAAATGTAATTTATTCCTGTGATGTAAAGCTGAGTTTTCAGCATCATTACTCCAGTCTTCAGTGTCACATGATCCTTCAGAAATCATATTAATACGCTGATTTGCTGCTCAAGAAATATTTATACTTATTTTCAGTGTTGTGCTGCTTAATATTTAACAGATACATTTTTTTCAGGATTCTTTGAATAAAATGTTCAAATGAATAGCATTTAAACATCTTTTGTAACATAAATGTCTTTGCTGTTACTTTTAATAAATTTAATGCATTCATGCGGAATAAAAGTATTATTTCTTTAAAAAAAAAAATCGTACTGACCCCCAAAATTTTGAACGGTACTATATCTAAAAAAATAAAATAAAATTAACCTTTAATTTCTATGTTCATCAGTCAGCTTTTTGGAAACAATCTTTATATTTTAGTGGTTTAGGCTACTGCACAAGTAGAAAAAAAAAATGTTTTCAGCCAAAAATCAATACTGACTGAAAATAAAACTGAATGAACCTTCACGCTGTAAGCAGTGCCTTGTAGCAAGGATGACTGAGTGAACCTTACATCGGCTGATTAATATTCATGAGCCAAGCTGATCATAATGTTTTGTGATGCCGCTGGTCAAGTTTCATGTGTCTAGTGATGATGTGATGGGTCACAGGAGGTGACGTCATTCACGGTTAGAAGCTCTCAGCCTCCTGACACACACTCAATAAAAACCTCATAGAGTATAGAGAGCAGAAAGAGCACCTTCAAACAAGACCTTTGAAGAGCTCAGAGTAGACGGAGGGAAGCGCTCGTGTGTGCGGCACAGAGAGCATCTCCATAGATGAAAGCGGCCCGGTGCTGATGTGTCTTTGAGACTTTGGCCTGGCATTATCTTCTTCCTCCTGCATCAAGTAATTGAAAGGCCTGTGAAAGAGTCATCGTTATCATCATCATCAGGAATGAACAGCAGGCAGGGAGACACAGGTAGAGCTGAGCAGCTAAACACAGAGACAGGACTATTCGAATGATAATTGTTTTTAAAGCGGTCATATGATGCGATTTCAATTTTTCCTTTCTCTTCGGAGTGTTACAAGCTCTTGGTGCACAAAGAAGATCTGTAAAGTTGCAAAGACTAAAGTCTCAAATCCAAAGAGATATTCTTTATAAAAGTTAAGAGTCAACCACGCCTACCTAAAACGGCTCGTTCTAACACACCCCAACAATGCAGACATGGTTTTATGTTTACGCGGTGCGATGCAATGCAATTGCAATGTAAAAAGACAGTATAAGTCATTATAATCCGTAATTATGTCCCCACTGGATGCAACAAATGCCTCGTTTATAATGGGTTTTTATGTTTTTGTCTCGTCGCTCCGGCCGGGACATGGCATCACAGTATGGTGAGGGGCGTAACATTTCCATCACACGCTTGAGGTATTCGGCCAATCACAACGCACTGGATAGCTGGCCAATCAGAGCATACCTCGCTTTTCAGACCGATGAGCTTTGTAAAAATCGACGCGTTTCAGAAAGGCGGGGCATAGAGGAGAAACAATAATGTACAGTATGTGGAAAATAATGTGTTTTTTGAACCTTAAACCGCATAAACACATTTCATGACACCAAATAGCAACATCATATGACCCCTTTAATACGGGATGCGAGGGAAATTATTTATTTGAAGTTGGCAGATGGTGATTTTTATTGCCGCCCAACTCAAATACTCTAGTGTTTCTGTCCCTGCACCCAAAACAAATTTCCAGACTGAATTACCTACTGTAATGTGATGTATGTATGTATGTGTGTGTGTTTGTCTTAAACACCAGGGTTGTGTGATCACATTGAGGATCTGCCCCTTATTATATATATTATTGACATGTATGCATGCATGTATGTAGTTGTTTATGAATGTACATATGTACTTATTTAGTTGACTTATTTATGTATGCATGTAAATGTTTATTTATTTATTTAGTTAGTTAGGTATGCATGCATAATATATGTAGTTATTTATGTATGTACTTATGTTCTTTAGTTGGCTTGAGAAAAATTTGACTTATTTATTTAGTTGGATAGTATGTATGTACTGTGTTTACTTACTTAAAGTAAATATTTACTTATTTTATTTATTTATTTAACGGTAGTTAGTTAGGTATGCATATGTATTTATTTAGTTTATTTTTTAAATTTACTTTATTTGCTTACTGATTTATTTTATTTATTTGTATTTAATTATTTGCTTGTTATTTACATATTTAATTTATTTAAAAAAATTTATTTTAATTTTAGTTTTTCAATTTTATTGTTATTGTTAATATTACTACTGCTACTACTATTAATGTTATATTTTTCCGCTCACTGCTAAAGGTCATTGTAATAATGAGAATTTGAGTTACAGAACCAAGGGGGTCAAAGTTTGGGTGATTAACTTCAGTTACTCCTACTGGTAGATTATGTAACAACACTATTATGGCGACAAAAAGTGTCTTTCTCAAGTATCTGTGTGATCTGACAAAATTAACATTTTTGGTAGCTATATGTGACCCTGGACCACAAAACCAGTCTTAAAGGGGTCATATGATGTTGCTAAAAAGAACATTATTTTGTGTATTTGGTGTCATGAAATGTGTTTATGTGGTTTAAGGTTCAAAAAACACATTATTTTCCACATAGCTTCTTCTCAGTATTGCATGGCTGATTTAGCTCTGAATATTACCAACGAACACCATGTTTTGCGAAATCTGTGGCACTAACCTGCTGCTGTGTCTCGGCTTTCAATAACAGCTGTCCCTGAATGTCTCCCTGGAGAAAAAACATTTCCAGCTTGAGGAATTAGATCTCTGCATTAGTCCCAGGCCGGTCAGCCCAGCTTTCAGCCTTATTGGATTTTCAGGGTGTTCAGGAAACTCCATTATATAATGGCCCCATTGTGCGAAGCAGATGGAAAAATACAAAAGCACAAGAAACAAAAGGAGGGATAAACTTAATCAACTGATTTTTGACAAGAGCAGTGTAAGGTAACATAAGCGAACCACAGCATGGTGTCACGACTCTGGAGGGGTTCAGTATGTTTTTATTCAGATAAATATGCTAATAAAAACAGTATTTATAGACCATTGCATGCTTTTGAAATAAACATCAAAGCCAAACTGTTGGGAAGCAATGAAACCCATGTATATTCTTAGCATTTTTTATGTTCTTAGCAGTTGATGAATGAATTTGAGAAATTTTACTTTGTGTTAAGATTTTTGAATGCAGATTTTGGTGTCTTTTGTAAAACTGTATGGATTGACAGGTAACATAGTCGACAGCTTTGACACTTTGACTCATAATTTCAATGGCAGGCCTTGTCTGGCCAACCAAATGTTATCTTCTTGATCAGATTAACCTCAAATGTTAATATTAATTTCAATTAAAAGCATAAAAATATTGCAAACCATAACAATACCCAACATAGTTGGCGGGCAATTAATATACTCCTTGACAATAGGTCATTGGAGATCAAATATAGAAATGGTTTTGTGATAAGCCATTTTTTAGTCTTCATTAGTTTTTTTTAAAGAGGTGTTGGTTTAGTAACAAACAGTGTAGGGCAAGTTACTCTGAAAATGTAATCAAATTACTGATTACTGATTACTCCTTTTAAAAGTAATCACGTTACTGTTCTGATTACTTTCAAAAGTAATTAGTAATTAGTTACATTACTAGTTACGTTACTTTTTTCTCCATGAAATTTATGAAATCCCAGCATACACGCTCCCGATAAATATTTGTTATTAAAGCATCAACATTCACAGAACACTGTTATTTTTAACTAAAGCAAGCGGCTGCTGCGTGCATGGTTTGGCATGGCAGAATGCCAGCAAAGAGCACTGCATTTATAATCTCTAAAAGACATCTCAGTTCATCGCAATCTCACAAATCTCCGTTATAACACAATAAATATATGCATAATGAACCTTTCATAATGTCTACAATTTGTGTGTTATAATGAGAGGATTCGTGAGCAAGCAAATTTCAGCACTGCATTGCTCAACGCAGCGAACACGTGTTATAGCTTAAATAGAAACTCTGCATACGCTTGCACCTGTTAATCGTTTATATTTTATATTAGTTCATGTAGCTTTTGTGCAATAGATGAATAACAATTTATTTGTTTTAGATATTTTATGTTTAGATATTTCCATTTTGCGGGAGTCCCGTGAATCATTTTATTCTCCCGCATCCCGCACACACACAAGCATCTACCCGCCCGCACCAGCACTCGCCTATCTTGTCCCGCGCTGCACTCTGTTGCGTCGGGTCTCGCGGGAGAGAGAGCCTCTAATCCACATCTCTAGATTATAAAACACTGCATTCTGTCAGCAATGTAACGCGGCAGTAACGTATAGAGACCTCAGCTTGTAACTATACTCTAATTACTATTTTGAAAATTATAACGCGTTAAATTACTCCGTTACTAAAAAATTTATCAAATTACAGTAACGCGTTACTAAGTAATGCGTTGCTGCCCAACACTGGTAACAAAGTAGTTGACAGAATTTGTGTAGACATAATTAAAATATTAAAATATTTTCTTATTTAAAAGAAAATTAAATTCAAACTCAGTCTATTTTTCTAAGGCATTTAGATTGTAGAAACAAATTTAATATAGATAATCTTGACTTTTTTTATTCATTATTTCGAATTCAAGACAATTAAAAAAAGACACTGCAATTTTAGGGTAATAAAGGCAATTTCATGCAAACTGATAGTCTGTGTTCTCTATCTATATATATATTACAGTATATCCAATCTTTAGTGTCACATGATCCATCAGAAATCATTCTAATGTGCTGATTTGCTGTTCAAGAATTTTTTTTTTTAATTATTATTATTATCAAAGTTGAAAGCAGTTGTGCTACTTAATATTTTTGTGGAAACCATGACACTTTTTTTTCAGGATTCTTTGATGAATAGAAAGTTCAAAAGAAAAGCATTTATTTGAAATAGAAATCTTTTGTAACATTATAAATTTCTTTACTACCACTTCTGATCAATTTAATGCATCCTTGCTGAATAAATTAATTTCTTTAAAAAAAAAATAAAAAAATACTAAACTTAAACTTAAACCTACATTATTACTTAAACTCCAATAATGCTCAGCTCCTAGAAAATAAATTGATAATGCCCATTTATAGACTCAGCTCCTTTATTCTCCAGAATTCATGAATTTGTTCACTGTGAAGTCTCCTGATCGTAAAGACGAATCTGTTTATCGTCCGCGAGTCCTGAAAGAAAGATTGAGCAATCATTGGGTCATTTGGTAAATGGAAGTGAAGAATAGAGCAGTGTGTGTGAATGTTTGTGTTAATGTGTATCTGACAGTAGGGTGGCACTTTCATCTAACAGGCATATAATCTCACTCTGCTCTTCAGCTGCAGGCTGATTGGCCTCTTCATCTCTCTAGTCACAGTTTGTGTCTTTAACTCCTTTCTATTTCTCCTTTTCCTCCTCACCTCCTCTGTCACCCCATCTATTCCCTTTCCAGCATAATAAGCCACCTAAATGTTATTGCATAGCGACTATTTCATTGCCTAGGGGTGTCTTTTTCACATCAATTTGCAGTTTGCACGGTTGTTAATCGTTTACTAATTGTTTTTTTTTTAATAGTTTTTAAGTAATCATGCTAGATGAGCATATTTTTGACCATTACAACATGTCTTCTTGTTGTTTTTTAGCATCTCACACCATAAGCACCGCATTTTAAGATGCTTTTTCTGGTTAGAAATGTCACATGCATGTACATTCTTTTGCATTTGGTCTATTTTTTTTAAATGTAAGAACTATGACTCACTTACGAGTATATAAATTAATGTGGATACTGGATAGTGTATCTCAGATCATTCAGTCTTGGATGAATTTGAGAAATATTTGAGTTCATATTGAGATCTCTGACTTTTGATTGCAGACTTGGGTATCTTGGCAAATCTGAGCACATTTTAAAACCTTGTTGACATCCTAGGAGACATTATTTTAGTTGATTTTAGTTGATCATTAGACACTACTGAGACACTATTATAGTTTTTATAATTTTTATATTTTTAGTTTTAGTACATTAAACTGAATGAAAATTAGAAATGTTGCCTGGGCAACTAGCTGAAATGAAATAAGTTTGTGTAAATAAAATATGTTTTTTAATATATTTTATTTTATTTCAGATAATGTTTATTTAATTTTAAGCAACAAAAATATATTTTTATGGTTTTAGTTTTAGTTAACTTTAATAACCCTGGAGATTATTTTTTTTAAAATAGTTTTTAAGTAATCATGCTAGATGAGCATATTTTTGACCATTACAACATGTCTTCTTGTTGTTTTTTAGCATCTCACACCATAAGCACCGCATTTTAAGATGCTTTTTCTGGTTAGAAATGTCACATGCATGTACATTCTTTTGCATTTGGTCTATTTTTTTTAAATGTAAGAACTATGACTCACTTACGAGTATATAAATTAATGTGGATACTGGATAGTGTATCTCAGATCATTCAGTCTTGGATGAATTTGAGAAATATTTGAGTTCATATTGAGATCTCTGACTTTTGATTGCAGACTTGGGTATCTTGGCAAATCTGAGCACATTTTAAAACCTTGTTGACATCCTAGGAGACATTATTTTAGTTGATCATTAGACACTACTGAGACACTATTATAGTTTTTATAATTTTGATATTTTTAGTTTTAGTACATTAAACTGAATGAAAATTAGAAATGTTGCCTGGGCAACTAGCTGAAATGAAATAAGTTTGTGTAAATAAAATATGTTTTTTAATATATTTTATTTTATTTCAGATAATGTTTATTTAATTTTAAGCAACAAAAATATATTTTTATGGTTTTAGTTTTAGTTAACTTTAATAACCCTGGAGATTATAGTTTTTTTTTTTTTTCTCATGGGACTCAAACAAAAGCCTCCGTTTGCTGTTTGTTTAATCTCATTGCTGTCTAGGAGAAACAATTGAGATATTAAAGAGATGTCAATTGTGATTTGTCCTATGGGAAGAGACCCAGTTTGTCACTATTGATCACACTGCGATCACTGCTAGAGGCTTCAGTCACGCTCAACCCCTCCCACCAACACTCATGAAATCAGGAGTCTGCCTTAATCTGGGCTGCGCTGTATTTCTGAGAGCGAAAGAGAGAGAGAGAGATCGTACTGCAGTACCGTCACACACTCCTGTGCTCAGACCAGAGTGGAGCACGAGGGACAGGAGGAGGAGCAGGAGGAGAAAACAGGGCGATGATGACTGCAGCGTCCCGACCACAGCTCAACTGAAGAGGGGAATCTGTCTCTCCTCTGCTCCGGCTCTGGGATTAAGTTTTTTTTTCCGGTCTTGGCATCATGGAGTCTCCCACCAGAGAGATCGAGGAGTTTGAAAGCACGTCGCTCAAGTACTTACAGCCCGACCAGATCGAGAAAATCTGGCTCCGACTGCGGGGACTGTGAGTATGAGCTTTTCAACAGGTTTTCTTGTGTTTTGTGTGTGTGTGTGTGTGTGTGTGAGAGAGAGAGAGTGTGTGTCCATCTAAGAGGTTGACAAACATCCTGAATCTCATGTAAACACCCAAAATAAGTATGGAAAAAATAAGAAATTATAATCAGAATAAAGCCTAAAGCCTATTTTAGGACTGTTTTTAATGACAATTAAGCTTTTTTTTTTTGTTGATTCTCGTTACTGAAAGTCACTTGGTGCAATAAAATGTTTTGTTTAAATCAACATAAATTAAAGGCAGTACAACAAATATCATGATGGACAAAAAATTATATTCATGATATATTATATTATATTATGTTCTATATTATATTATATTATATTATGTATCTTTACGTTTATATATATATCAGGAGGAGAAAACAGGGCGATGATGACTGCAGCGTCCCGACCACAGCTCAACTGAAGAGGGGAATCTGTCTCTCCTCTGCTCCGGCTCTGGGATTAAGTTTTTTTTTCCGGTCTTGGCATCATGGAGTCTCCCACCAGAGAGATCGAGGAGTTTGAAAGCACGTCGCTCAAGTACTTACAGCCCGACCAGATCGAGAAAATCTGGCTCCGACTGCGGGGACTGTGAGTATGAGCTTTTCAACAGGTTTTCTTGTGTTTTGTGTGTGTGTGTGTGTGTGTGTGAGAGAGAGAGAGTGTGTGTCCATCTAAGAGGTTGACAAACATCCTGAATCTCATGTAAACATGTCAAATTCACTTTTCACCCAAAAATAAAAAGTTATAATAAAATTATAATCAGAATAAACCATAAACCCTGTTTTAGGACTATTTTTGCATAGTGACCATAATTTTCTTTTATGAAAATTAAGCTTTTTTTGTTCATTCTCCTTACCGAAAATCACTTGCTGCAATACAATTTTTTTTTAAATCAACATAAATTAAAGGCAGTACAACAAATATCATGATGGACAAATAATAATATTCATGATATTCTATATTATATTATATTATATTATATTATATTATATTTAAATTGTATTATTATATTGTGTCATTCCATATGTCAGATTCATAATAAACAATGAAAATAATGATTATTAATAAAATAATAAAAATTTTAAAAAGCATTTTTGGACACCTACTGGATTTGGATGGACAAATACTGTAAAAATATATAAAAAATAATAAAATAAAAAATATGTATAATTTTAAAATGTATTACTTTTTGGGTTGTAGTAATGAGAATTTTATTGTATTATTATTTTTTTTTCAATTGTCATAAAAATGTCCCTATGCAAAAAGTCTTGATGTTTTTTATTTTAATTTTTTCTTTCTATGTGTGTGTGTGTGTGTGTGTGAAATATGACTTTAAACTGTTCTCGATGGATGCACCTAAGAAGATGCTTTTTTTTTTTAAAAAGAAAAAAATAAAATAGTTTTAAATTCGAAAAACAAATATTCACAAATATTATTCAATAAATTACAGTAACTGTTCCATGGAAAGGTGTTTTTTTTTATTGTGATTTTATTCACACTTCAGTGAGGTCAATTCACAGAGACCTGGTGACTTTTTATTAATATGTTTCAACTTCTCAAATATATATTAAACAGCTCCATCATCTGTAGACAAACTCATTTCTTCGATGTCAATCAGTTTTTGTCTCTGGCTGTTATTGGGCGGCTGGAGAAAAAGTCTCTATATTGTCCCAGAACTCAGTGAATGAAATGCAATTTCCTCACTACGGGTGAAGAAGAAAAGACGAGCGAGAGAAGGAGAAAGAAAAAGCGAATGAAAGCAAGAAAGAGATGAAAGGGGAGGGCTGGTTTGTGACCTCTCATATTTTCTCCCTTCACGCAGTAGAATAGTAACTTTCCTCTGTTAACGATGAGTTTGATAAGTTTTTGTGTGTGTTTTGAGTCTGTTAAAGTCCACATGAAATCAAATTGACCCTATTTAGTTTTTAAATACATAGTTCTGGTCTTATTGTAAGTGATTCATTAGTGCACGACACGTTAATCCAAAAAGGAAAATGTCTGTCTTCATAATCTTTTATCCAAACATAATAACTTGCTCCTCCTCTAAAATGACTTTCCTTTGTTGTCTGACGTCAACAAGAGCTCTTGGTAACACTTTAGTGATATGGACCAATTCTCATTATTAACTAGTTGTTTATTAGCATGCATATTACTAGCATATTGGCTATTTATTAGTACTTATAAAGCACATATTCTGCATGACCATATTCTACATTCCTAATACCTAAACTTAACAACTACCTTACTAAGCAGTAATTAGGAGTTTAAGGTTTAAAGTCGTAGTTAATAGTTAATTAATAGCGAGAATTGGACCTTAAAATAAAGTGTGACCGAACTCTTTTATTTCAACTCCTTCGCCTCCTTCTACTTGCCATATAGAGGCACTTTGCATAATCCTATCAATTGATTATGGATAAAATTAAGTCTCTCCCATCTTATTTTTCTCGTTAAATATAATATTTCTCTTAAACATACAACAGAGTCATATTACAGAAGTAAAATTGATTTTGTTAATTTGGACTTTAACTTCAATAATTTAGTAATGAAAAAAAATTTGTTTTATGTATTATATTTACTATCGTGAACATTATTATTTTTATTTATGATCATAGTATAAAATAATAATTAATGTAAACAGTAAAATAATGAAAATTAAAAAGCATTTTTGAGACATACTGATTTGGATGGACAAATACTATTAAAAAATTGTAATAAAATAATTAAAAGTAAAAAAAATAAAATAAAAAAAACAAAACAAAACAAAACTTTTTCACATTATAGTATGACGATTTTTTTTGTGGTAATTTCTTAATTGTAATGAAAATCTCACCATGCACCATTTCAATCAATTCCTTATGAATAAATGTATTTTCCTCTTAAATGTACATCAGAGGTTAGAGTCAGAATAGTTCACTAAAAATTGCCTTCTGTGGAACATAAAAGGAGAATATTGAGAATTTTGCAGAATATCCAAGCTGTACAAATACTATTAAAAAATTGTAATAAAATAATTAAAAGTAAAAAAAACAAAAAAAAACAAAAAAAAACAACAACTTTTTCACATTATAGTATGACGATTTTTTTTGTGGTAATTTCTTAATTGTAATGAAAATCTCACCATGCACCATTTCAATCAATTCCTTATGAATAAATGTATTTTCCTCTTAAATGTACATCAGAGGTTAGAGTCAGAATAGTTCACTAAAAATTGCCTTCTGTGGAACATAAAAGGAGAATATTGAGAATTTTGCAGAATATCCAAGCTGTTTGTTTCTTTATAAAGATAGTAGAAAGTAACCAGGGCCTGTCAAGTTCCAAAAACACCAAAAAGCACCAGTGGTGCCATTGACGTCACTGACATCACAAAGTGAAGTTTGAATATGCGCATGCACACATTTATTGTGTTCCACAAAAGTAATGACAGATCATTATATTTGTGGGTGAACTATTCCTTTAAGAACTTTGTTGTTCTCTCTAATAGAGAGCCAAAAACAAGTGCACGTTTTGCCAATATTGTGTTAGTCCCTTCACTGGGTTTGGATTATTTCCCGTCACAGGACGTCAGGCGGGTTCACAGGATGGTAAGCTGTTTTGCTGTGTTTTGGGCATGTAGAAGCAGCTGTATATGTGGATGTTAAAGGGGTCATATGATGTGATTCAAAATTTTCCTTTCTCTTTGGAGTGTTACAAGCTCTTGGTGCATAAAGAAGATCTGTAAAGTTGCAAAGACTAAAGTCTCAAATCCAAAGAGATATTCTTTATAAAAGTTAAGAATCAACCACACCTACCTAAAACGGCTCGTTCTAACACGCCCCCACATATCTACATCACTATGTGGCCATTCTCAACTCAACTCACCTCCGCTCACTCTAGGCCAGAGGCCGCCGCTCACTCTAGCCCGCCGTGTGTGACGGCGTGTTTCTTTGTGAAAGCGAAACTACTTTGTTTGGCCTTCCAAAAGAGGACACGACTAGAAATCAGTGGTTAAGAGCTGATCTGTGCTGGTCGCAAAGGGAAATCTTAAACATACTGCCGAAATGCAGACATGGTTTATGTTTACGCGGCGCGATGCAACGCAAATAATTATGTCCCCATAATTATGTCCCCACTGGATGCAACAAATGCCTCGTTTATAATGGGTTTTAATGTTTTCGTCTCGTCGCTCCGGCCGGGACACGGCATCACAGTATGGTGAGGGGCGTAACATTTCCGTCACACGCTTGAGGTATTCGGCCAATCACAACGCATTGGATAGCTGGCCAATCAGAGCACACCTCGCTTTTCAGACCGATGAGCTTTGTAAAAATCGACGCATTTCAGAAAGGCGGGGCATAGAGGAGAAACAATAATGTACAGTATGTGGAAAATAATGTGTTTTTTGAACCTTAAACCGCATAAACAAATTTCATTACACCAAATACACAAAATAATGTTCTTTTTAGCAACATCATATGACCCCTTTAAAGGGTACTGCAGTGGGTAAATGTGACTGCATCAGCGTTTAATCTCACAGAAAGCCTCAAACACGCACAGCGGTCGTGAGTGTGTGCGCATTTGTGGACATGGTTTTGCACGTGCCCTTGTGCGCATACAACATCTTAGTGGTGTGAAGCAGCACTCATTATTGTGTTTGGGGACTTTAGAAAGAAAAGGGAGACAGTAAGAAAGAGTTTCCTTTTCTAAGGAGTAATTTCAGGCACCAGTGTAGGCTCATGGCAGGAATGAGTAATGAGTGGGCAGCTGTGAATTTTCCTGTGCGTTGACTAATTGCTTCACCGTCCTTGTGTTGTTAATGGGCAAAATTCATTTAGATTCATGTCCCAAAAACTGAAAAAAAAAGAAAAAAGATTTGACTGTATATCAATCAAGTAAACAGTAAGAGATTATTTTTATTATTTTATTTTATTTTCAGAAAGGGTGTGTGTTTGCATGTGTGTAAAGAACTTGAAGTAATTATTTTTTATTTCTATTTATTTCATTTCATTTTATTATTTTATTTTATTTTATTTTCAGAAAAGGCATGAGTTTGCATGTGTTATATGTGGAGAACTTTAAGTAATTTTTCAAAAGTGGAAGCAAAAATGTTTTGCAACTTGCAGGGCCATAAAAACAACCTGAAAAATGAATGACAAAATAATATAACTTACAAAATATGTAATAATAATAATAATAATAATAATACAGTTTGTTTATGAATATTAATTAATATTAATATTTATGTTACAGTTAAAATAAATACATTTGACCATGAAACAGCAGGGTTTAAATAGACTCTCTCTGTGTGTTTGTGTGTGTGTGTTATTATTATTTATGAAATAAATCCAATATAATTGTGCACAGAAGCCAAATACAAGTTTTTAACATGGTGTTCGTTTTGTTACAGGAGGAAGTACAAGAAAACATCTCAGAGGTAAGGCAGAGAAGATCTGAGGTGTGCTGAACTCATTACCATCCACTGTGAAAACCTCTTTCAGCAATAAATATGATTTCTCTAATATTTGTGTTTCATGTATGTATTAGCCAGATTCAGTAACATTCACTGGAAAAATCCAGCTAAAACCACCTGTCTGGAGTAAGCTTGTGGTGGAGTAGAGTTACTTACTGTTTTTTGGAACATAGTAGATGGTTTGCTGCTGGTCCAAAGTGTCTACCAGTACTAACCAGCATAAACAAGATCATTTAAGTCAAGTTAGTAGACCGGCAGTTCACATAGACTAGCTTGGACCAGCTAGAAACCAGTTCCACGAATGCGCACACACTCACGACAGCTGTGCGTGTTTGAGGCTTTCTGTGAGATTAAACGCTGATGCGGTCACATTTACCCACTGCAGTACCATTTAAAGGGGTCATATGATGCTGCTAAAAAGAACATTATTTTGTGTATTTGGTGTAATGAAATGTTTTATTTAAGGTTCAAAAAACACATTATTTTCCACATAATGTACATTATTGTTTCTCCTCTATGCCCCGCCTTTCTGAAGCGCGTCGATTTTTACAAAGCTCATCAGTCTGAAAAGTGAGGTGTGCTCTGATTGGCCAGCTATCCACTGCGTTGTGATTGGCCGAATACCTCAACCAGTGGCATTTATATCTCATAATTCTGCATTTATATCACAAATTTGAGTTCATATTCCACAATTCTGCATTTATATCTCATAATTCTGCATTTATATCTCACAATTCTGCATTTATATCTCATAATTCTGCATTTATATCTCACAATTCTGCATTTATATCTAACAATTCTGCATTTATATCTCACAATTCTGCATTTATATCACAAATCTGAGTTCATATTCCACAATTCTGCATTTATATCTCACAATTCTGCATTTATATCTCACAAAAACCAGCAAAATTATGAAGTTTTTGTTTTCTGTTGTTTGAATATGAACTCAGATTTGTGATATAAATGCAGAATTGTGAGATATAAATGCAGAATTGTGAGATATAAATGCAGAATTATGATATATAAATGCAGAATTGTGAGATATAAATGCAGAATTGTGAGATATAAATGCAGAATTATGAGATGTAAATGCAGAATTGTGAGATATAACTGCAGAATTGTGGGATATGAACTCAGATTTGTGAGATAAGTGCAGAATTGCAAGATATAAATGCAGAATTGTGAGATATAAACTAAAATTTGTGATATAAATAGAATTGTGAGATATAAACTCATATTTGCAAGATATAAATTCAGAATTGCAAGATATAAATGCAGAATTGTGAGATATATACTCAGAATAAAGGCAATAATTATGAGATAAAAAGTCGCAATCAGAATTGCAAGATGAAACTTGGAATTGTGAGAAAGTAAGTCTGAATTCTGAGTTTATCTCATGCAATCCTGACTTTTTTTCTGGTTGAATTGTGCGATACAAACTAGAACTAGATAGAACTAAACTAGACAGAAAAAAGTCACAATTACAGAAACAAGCTTCCATCATAACAACTGCCTTGACATGATTATAGAGTAAGCCTGTGATTGAATAGAGTTCCCTTTCAGTTGGTCACTCTCGACGTCACGTCGGATGACCGACGAAATTGGGATCTCGCTTAGAGAGACCAATCTACTTCGAGTGTAAACTAAACGAGCCAATGCACATTGGCATGCGATTATTGCATCCAGCTGCCGCTGATCACAGCGTGAGTATAAGTAGGCAGCAGATGCAGCGCATATTCAGCTTTTCGCTTCGGAGCCGAGCGATCACATCGTTCTCCTCCTGACTACTCTACTGAGAGAAAAAGACTGAACGGGAACGAGGGTTACCATACGTAACCGAGACGTTACCTTGTGCATTTATCAGAATTACATGGCAACACAAACCACAGAAAACGTGGCGACAGCACGCAGCGTTTGTATGCAGTATGTGGCGCTCTGCATTGCCGAAAACATCTGTTGAAACACATGCACTTCGGCCTGCGCTGAGCACTCTGCAATTATGAGTGAGAAGAGGTGGGGAGACAATAACAGAGAAAGAAAGATGTCAGGAGAGCTGATGCTGAAACGTAACGTAAAAGAGAGCGAATGAGAGAAACACACACAGAGAAAGAGAGAGATGGTTAAGTCGGGTCTAATATTAGAGCGAGAGTGGGTTTAAATGGGGAGGGCTCAGCCGAGACTTTCCTCCGCTAACAGAGGGAGGGATGACTTCCTGTGCAGCTCCTCTCTGATTGACAGCTCAATGGGAGTCTGGGTAATTATGGCAGGCTAATTGGCTGCAGAGCATTCTGGGACTCTGTCATTACAGACACAACAGGACAGTTACAAACATGTGTGTGAGAGCATTCACACAGACACACATACTGTATAGTACATGAAGAAAGACTTGAGGATCTTTCCTTAATTTTCATATTAAATGAACTGAGCCGTTATTATCAATCAACCCTCTACACACACCTTGGCAATATAATCGCCATTGGCTAGTAAATGTTTTTGTTTACTCGCCAGACTGATATACTATTTTACCCGCCAACCAACGAGATCTGTTCGCGCATTAGCTCCGCCCACTGCCGAGAAACTATGGGCTTACATTTCTGCCACAATTCTGCGCGCGAAAGATCATATTTTGAGCGCA
>NW_015644008.1:792263-797007 GCF_001515625.1 Sinocyclocheilus rhinocerous
GCTCAACACAACCCAGCGTTACAATGTGCCATAATTCCAGCCAATCAGAGACTAGGCTGCTAAATTCTGATTGGCTGCCTTGATAACCAATCACAACATTTCTTGCATTACCTCGAGAGCAGAAGAGGAAAAATACAGTGCCTGCATAATTATTATGCAAGTTGATATTCTGATTATATTTTTTTCCAAGCACATTTTACCAATAATTATAACTACTATTAATCTTGTATTTAATCACTTATAATCTATATAAGACGTTATTTAGTCGCCCAGAGTAAGATTTAGTCGCATTTGCGAGTGATTTACTCGCAATGTAGAGGGTTGTCAATGTAACTTTTAGTATTTCTGTTCAGTTAATTAATTACAATTAGAATATGCAGTTCAAAAGGCGATAAGAATTCATTTTTTAAAACAAATAAATACTTTTATTCAGTAAGGATGTATTAAATTGATCAAAAGTGACATTTATAATGTTACAAAATATTTCTATATTCTTTTGAACTTTCTATTTATCAAAGAATCTAAAAAAAAAGTATTGCGATTTCCACAAAAATATTAAGCAGCATAGCTGTTTTCAACACTGATAATAATCAGAAATGTTTCTTCAGCCTTGGTGAGCACAAGTCACTTCCTTTGAATACATTAAATAATAAATTATATAAAGTAAAAACATTTAAATATAAATAGATATTTAAAATGTAAAACATTATCTTTAAATTAATTAATTTAAAATATATATTTATAGACAACAACTAATTAGTGATTGTTGTAAGACAATTAAATAAATAAAAAATACATTATATAATATGTAAATTATATAAAATAAAAAATGTAAATATATAGATATTTCAAATTTTAAATATATATTTATGTGTATTTTATATAAATATAATAAAAATACATAATATAATAAATACAATTAAAATATGCGCTGTAATTAGTTGAATAAAGTTCAGGTGACAATCATAGAAATAATTGGATTGCCAGTGTTTCACATGCATAGATAGTTCACTGCTTTGTATGATAGTTTTATGGTGCTTTTATGGACCCTGTTTGGACATTGTATGCTTTCAATAATTGGAAAAAAGAACAACACAAGGCTAAATAATTTGACAGAAGTTATATTTTTAGGTGAACTATCTCTTTAAGAAGCTCTTTCTCCATGTAATTTATTAACATTCTCCTGTGTTATCTTATGTTATGGTATGTTAAGTTATTCAGACCAGTTTTTAGAAATCATACAGAAAAGTTCTACAGCATATGCAGTTCATCTCAAAAGTTATTGAGCTGTACTTTTTCAGCCCTAGTTTTAATCCAAATTTCTGAATGTTGTTGGAGACCTACTGTGGCAAAAGGTCTAAGAGCTCTTGCACCTGGAGATGGCTCCTTTGAGTAAATGTAGGCTGTAAATACAGGCTGATAATCAATGCAGGATTAATTGATGCAGAATGTTGGAGTGGTGGCTGCAAACACTCACAGAAGGTAAAGAGAGGAGCGTGTACTGAAACACCTGCATGTAAATGACACCAGCAATCACACACACTTCACATGAGCTCTTCAAAACCACTCCACATCCCCATTGATGATAAGAGTGAGTCCTGAACGTTGACTGAGTGTGTGTGTGTGTGTGTGTGTGTGTGACACAAACAGGTAGATTTCTCTTAAAATATAATGAAATGCAATTTATCTGTAATTAAAGTGGTGTCGTGGAGTGTTTGTAGGCTATGCGCCCTGCATACTGTGTATACTGTCTACTTTAAAAAAGTATGTGAAACAGTTTGCAGTGATAAGTGTTTAATCAATATTCTACTTTGTCACATGATCTCCTTATATTGCATGTTTCATTTAGCATATTACTTATGGAAGAAATAAATAATATTTAGTGTTTTTCATCTTTTTTTTTTTTTTTTGGTTAAAATGAAACAAAACCATTTTAAATTTTATATTTTAATGTTTAGCATTTTAAAATAATTAGTAAATTTTTCCTGAAATAGAAATATTCAATAAGAATGCTAAAAATCTGATTAAAAATCACATTAAATCTAACAGCTACAAACTCCAATTTAGATTTTTCTGGGGTCTTTAAAAAATGTGATGGATATTGCTTTCGGTTCATTTCATCAGGTTGAGTGCATTGCATTGTGGGACACACTGTCCCTTGAGGAGTGATTTGTTTAATATACCTCACATTTTTTTTACTTCTGCAGCAGATCATCTGTGTATTCAGTACATACAAAACATTTGCATGCATAAAAGTAGTATGAGTAGTATGCTTCTGTCCACTTACAGTAAAACGTCGCTGTTTGATTCCTGCTCTCTTTCCACAGCTACAGAATCTTGATAATGAGAGGGGTGATTTATTCCGATTCGTGCTAATTGCATTCCTCTGCTCTCTGATTCTCCTCCCACTCCTTTCTCTTTCTCCGCCCCTTTCATCTTTTCTTGTCTCTCTCTCCGCCACCCTCTGTTTCTGTCTGGCCTGTCAGGTGCTTTTTAAGGCTCTGTGTAATTGTCATGATCGCACTGAGTTGCTTTGTGGGAGCAGGTGTGAGTCCGTCCCCTCATAATGCACTTCCACTACCCGGCCGTCTGCTCTAGAGTGCCCCCTACAGACAGGACACTGACGAGCAATCTCACAGCTCGGACCAATCTTTATGAAACACATACATGTGCATTTAGCCATATAGCACATTATCTTTGAAAAAAAATATGCAAAAATGTGAAAGAAAACAGTTTAGCCATTTCAGCACTGGTGTTACTGCTCCTTTGAAGGATTTTTGGCATTTTCAGCATTTTATTGACTAAAAAGTATTTCTATTCTATACTACTACAAATCACCAATTCATTCAAATAAAATATTTTTTTCTCTCTCTACTTAAATTTTGACAATGTTTCCTGCACAACATTTGGTGAACTTCACCAAACTTCATATCAAGATACCAACTGTAATAATAATAATAATATTAATGCACATCTAGATACCTATTATTATTATTATTATTATCATAGTGTTTATTTATTTATTCCTGGTGTTTAGGAATAATGTTTCTATCCTCACTATGACTGGATGGAGCAAGTTTCTGAACACAGAATAAACTGTAAATGTGGACACGGACAGTCAAATATTAATATCTTTATGTGACTTCAAAATATTTTTTGTGGCTTAGCTAATAGTTTAGCATAGCTGTTTTACAGCAGGTTACATTGCTGACCTGAGCCATATAGGGACCATAGGGTTTGACTAGTAATTAACCACATACAAACAACTTGGCATCATTGTAAATCTAGTCAATGTGAAACTAGCTTCCCTTAATGGCTTTAAAATTGAGAATCGTGTTTGTTGTGAGTTGTGAATATTTGAATATGTTTGCATAGTATTTTGAACTTTTTTCATTTCAAAAGGACATGAACGATCTTTCTTCCATGAAATTTCCGTCCATTTAAAGTATTGACTTTCATGTTGTTTTGTTTTGGCAGTTGTAAATGGATTTTTCCTCTCTGTGAACAAAATAAAAAAGCAGTCCAGGATTTCTGTATTTGTTTGTAATTTCTATTCATAAAAAATCCTGAAAAATTGTATCATATTTTCCACAAACATATGATTCAGAGATCATAAACAGAGTACATGCCATCGCGAATCTCGAAAGTGAAAGTGAAACTAAAAAGCGATCGCGCATTCAAAAGCAGTTTCAATGCCAGGCATAATAGCGGCTCCCTGATGCCCGCAATTTATATACAGTATAATTGTCCAATGATATAACTGCGAGAGAAAATACTGAAATATTTTCCTCCCATCTCGTATTTATTCCCCTTAGGGGTTCCGTATTACACGTCATTTTCTTTCGGAACACGGTATTGGGATGGGGGGGATGGGAATCGCGATTCCAGCTCAACATCGTGATGTCTATCAGCCATCGGCCCTCTCTGTGAACAAAATAAAAAAGCAGTCCAGGCAGTTCCTTGCACTAGTAATTTCAGGCCTCCACATCGTCTGCACTGGCACTATAGATCAAACGCCAGCGCAGTCGTAAACTCTCACTCATATCAACTTTGCAGCAGACTTCATATACTGTCAACACTCAGATTTACACAGATGACTGCTTTATTCACCAATGAGTATCTCTCCTGAGGTTAATGAACCATTCATGCCACTTTATTACCTCTGCCCTCCTGCGACGTGGTGCCAGGCATCGCCAATCCATCAGCTGCTCGGGCTCGGCCGGCCCGGTCTGACAGAGCGAACTAACATGATTGATATCGAACTGGCTGTGGAGAAACTATTAATTATTTACTCTGGCTGATGTTTGTCTTCAAATGTGTGTGTGTATCAGTGGCTAATAGTGGAACATTTTTAAAGAAATGGTTTCCCAAAAAATGAACATTCATCAGTCATCATTTACTAACCCTCATGTTGTTTTAAACCAGTATGATTGATTCTGAACACAATGTTCTTGCTGTTCTTTTCCATACATTGAAAGTGGAAGGTGATTTTATAGGGCTGCAGCTAACAATTATTTTGATTATCAATGAACCTGCTGATTATTTGTTTGATTAATTTTATAGAAAGACTCATTTTATTTGAAAAACAAAAACATGTTATTCCACATCTTGCCATATATTTGCCTCCACACATTGTGTAGATTGCTGTACACTGTAAAAAAAAACTCCGTAAAATTTACAGTAAAAAACCGGCAGCTGTGGTTGCCGGAATTTTACCGTAAAAAATACAGTAGCAACGTTTTAG
>NW_015644008.1:797120-797473 GCF_001515625.1 Sinocyclocheilus rhinocerous
ACGATGCGGCGGATTGGGGGGGGGGGATCGCGATGCCGGCTCAACATCGTGATGTCTATCAGCCATCAGCGATGGACGATGGCATCGTCTATTGGCCCAACCCTAATTCACATAGAAAACAGTTATTTTAAATTGCAATACTATTTCACAATATTACTGTGTTTACTGTTTTTTATTTTAATCAAATAAATGCAGCCTTGGTAAGCATAAAAGAGCATTCAAAAACATTTTTAAAAAATCTTACTGATAAATCCACAAAAAAATACAAATAAAGTAAATTATAAGAAATATAAATATATAATATGTTTACAGCTAATTAGTGACTGTTAAGAGAATTGGAGCAAATTTGAGAA
>NW_015644008.1:797616-815392 GCF_001515625.1 Sinocyclocheilus rhinocerous
CACTGATAACCACCAAAAGCAGGTGGTGTTAAAAAAGTCACATGATGAACCAGAGCCCATCACAAGCAACTTTTAACTACTAACATATATAGAAGGTGCACAGTGTCATTAAACACCAGCATGGTAGCACACATGAAACTGAAATAATGCAATAAACATTCATTTAACAACATTAGGTGTAACATACAACCCTAATATACAAAACTGATAAGAAAAAACTAAGAAGAAACATAGTTATTTCAACAAAAAACATCAAATTGGAAATGTAACGCAGGGAATTCTGGGAATGTCAATTTACGGTTATTCACTGATTATTCAATCTTTTTCCGCTTCCAAAAACGGTATACTAGCATACAATTACATGTAATGTCCAATACAGTTTTTCACCGTATATAGTAGGGGAATTTACCGTTAACCATTTAACAGGTTTTTACTGTAGCATTTTTACAGTCTTTTACCATTAAATGTACGGTCATTTTTTACATTGTAGGGAACAAATAGCCTATAAATGTGTGAATGTTGGCTATTCTAAACATTTTATGCAAAACAATGTTTAAAATATAAAAAAATAATGCTTGCACTTTCACAATTAGGTCTATAAATGATGAGTAAAAAACAAAACCACAAACTCATTGATAAAGTAGAACACACTTTCGTTCTGATCTTATAACACATTCATTTCTTTTTCTTGCAAAGGCCTACATTTTTCTTACATTTTATATTAATTAATATAAAGTTACTATTCTCATAAAATATTATCATTATTGTGTCACATTTAGGATTTAAATCGACTAACTTTTAAAGCTAAATTTAATGGCCAGCAAGAAATATTAAATAAATATTTGAGGCAACATTTATTGCACTGTGCGCTCTCCCTTTGGGAAGTTTAACGGATCTGTTTCGCTTGTCACGACGAGCCTTTGAGCGAAATGGAAATATTCTGATGGATTCATAACATTTACAGAAAATATGTGTCAAATGTAAGTTAAGTGTTTGACAGGTTAACTAATGTATAGCTTAATATGCGACGCTCGCAGACCTGACTAATCGGCGTCGATTATTTTTATACTATAGATACTATGTAAGTTGTCCATAGAATATGATGTGGTATAAAGTCTTTTTAAGTAAACTAATAACTTTATTGGAAGAACAAATGCACATTATAAGTCATTATTAACTTTAAACGATTGTGTTTAATTGTATAGAAAAGAGTGTGGGCATTTTTCAGAACATATATTTTAATGAAGAAAAAGGTCAGTGACAAATATTTGTCTTTAGCTGGGTTTTTGAAGTTGTAAGCTGTGCTGGATATTTTAAAGCCTCCCCACTGCTGGACTTCTGCATTAGTGCTGGTCTGCTATTCTTCTCCTAATGAATCAGGCTTAATTGGGCTGTTAATAGAATATTAATCAGTGCTGGACAGCCTGTGTTTCACAGAGAAACCAATCTTTGGAATGCTCAGAACAGACTTTCATGCAATTAGCCATGGTTTGGATTATTAAATTGGAAGTGAACGTTAAAGCAGTAAATCTAGTCTGTGCTTAAGACATTAGTATGCATATTAGTGTTTGGTCTGCTCTTTATGGTAAATACAAGTGAATTGAGGACACAAATTAGTTTTTTTTTTTTTTGTATGCAGAGGACAAAACGTGGACATTAATTTAGAAGAGCAAAAGTACATGTTTAACAGAGGAAATTATTTTTATTCACTGTATCTTCTCATGCAGTGTCTCAACATTGCTTGCTTATTAACTTAGGTTTGTTGACTTATGAATGTTTTATAATCCAATACAGAATGTTTGTTCTCTTGAGCAAAATGTGACCAGTGTAATTTACTCTGACATAATTTGCTATTTATCTTGCATGCTAAGGCAGTTACCATCACTATTTCAGTTGCTCATACATGCTAAACTATTAGGCATGTAATTTGTCCCCCAGAATTTATTTTACAGATCATGATTTACTACTTCAAATCATATGGGATGTTGAAGAGAGGCGAGCTCTTTTCTACTTGGACGTGCATTGAGTAGACCAGAATAGAGACTTGGGGGTGGGCTTTTTGACTCGGCCAAGTAAACAACCACCTTAACAACTGCATAGCAAAACCTTGGCAACCACCCACATCACCCTAGCACTGTGGTGGCGTGTTTGGCACAAACGAGCACCACTCACATTTGATGGAGATGAATAGCAACTAGAAGGTAGATGTGAGGAGAACAACACAGGCAACATATACTGATATTTTCTTAGTGTTGTTAGACTCACCTGTCACCTGTGTTCATCGCCTCGGTTGAGTGATTTGGTCTTTCCGCTCTTGGGTCAACAAAAAAACTCCATTAAGAATGAGTCACCGTACAGGCTGCAGGTCAGTTTTGCTTCCCTTGACAATGTCAGCTGTCACGCAGATACAATAGAGATTTTATCAGTGTGAGGTGTACTAAATCAGAAACTCCTCCAGAAACCCGGATCTTTAAAGAAGTTAAATGTAAATGTAAAAGTGAGCAACACAATATATTGTGCATATAAACATACATAGACTATACCATATATAAATATGGAAGATTTAAGATTTTTAAATATTTGTAGAAGAAGTCTCATATGCTCAGAGGCTGCATTTGTTTGATCAAAATGCAGTAAAAACAGTTAAATTGTGAAATATTATTACAATTTAAAATAACTGTTTTCTATTTGAATATATTATAAAATGTGATTTATTTCTGTGATGCAAAGCTGAATTTTCAGCATCATTACTCCAGTCTTCAGTGTCACATGATCCTTCAGAAATAATTTTTATATGCTGATTTGTTGCTCAATTATTAATAATGGTTCTTATTATTATCAGTTAAAAACGGTTTTACCTGCTTTCTTAATATTTTTTGTGGAAACCGTGATACATATTTTTAGTTTCAAAATTCTTGGAGGAATAGAAAGTTCAAAAGAACAGTAAAATAGAATGTATTTGAAATAGAAATCATTTGTGATATGTTAAATGGCTTTACTGTCATTTTGATCAATTTAATGTGTCCTTGCTGAATAATAGTATTATTATTTTACATAGTATTTATTATTTTACTTACCCCAAACTTGAATGGCATCTCTTCACAAAATTTCCACAAAAATAGTAAGCAGCAAAAACTGTTTTCAACATTGCTAATAATAATAATAATAATGAATAAATTACATTGTGAAATATGTTACATTAGAATATTGTTCACAACATAATTTTACAATATAAGCATATATTAATATTGTATGTGTATTTATTATATGCAACCAATTCTTTTATGAATGCATGTTTTGAAATTCAACATCAGCATCCTTAAAATACTGCTACATAAGTTGCTCACTAGGTTTTGGAACAGAGCCATTGTGTCCATAAACACTTGCTGATTGTTGCAGTGTGTGTGTGTGTGTGTGTGTGTGTGTGTGTGTGTTTGCGCCAGGTCAGTCTGCTAATGAAACCCATGATGTTGTCATCTGATGGAGTAATATGTAGATTTAGTGACCTTTCAGAAATTGGATTGCTTTGATTGGATTACAGCAGGCGACAGTGTGACTAACTGATCTTTTGTTCTGAAAATAAGGACAGAAATCTTTATACCCTGAGTGCCGGTCCACATCCATCCCCAGGCTATATGACACTCGAAAATGTTTTTAGTCTCAGTGCAGTTTCCATTATTATGGATTTGCAAAAATCCAAGCATGTTTCGTAAATCTAGTTACATACGCGCAAAATCTATTGATCTATCCCATCATGCACTGCGTTCAAAATCATTTCATACTTTGCAGTCCAACTCTAAACCTCTACAAAATGAGCTCCACAAGATTGAAAACAGTTTATTGTATGTAATTTTTTATACATTTAAAACTATAGAGGACCCAAAAGAAATAGATTTTGCTCAGAGGTTACTTTTTCACTTATTAGATGTCTCTAGTTTAAAGATGCACTTGTTTGCATGTTTGCTTTTTTTGCATTTTAAATTTGTACACAGTGACATGAATTTAAGAAATGCAGTGTAATTAAATGATGTACATGAGAGAAACTCTCATCTTTTAGAATTGTTTTAATTCTACATCAGGAGTTCCCAAATGTTTTGTCAGCAAAACCCTAAATATTTACTTGAAATATTCCCTAAGATTAAGTTAATTTCAGTAATTTAATAATTCATTTGCATGTTCATGGTTCTCTTCTACCATCTTTTCTTCCCTAACATCTCCCGCGTGCCATCTGGATCCCTCAGTAACTGTACTCGTCTGTTTAATCCAGATTACTACTCTATTTTTCTTTTAATGGGCACATGTCAACACAACCCATCAGCGTCTGCTGATTTTCTCCAGTGTTTGTTTATGTGATGCACTTGTGTCATTTACTTCCAATTTGTGCGGATACTCAAGAGAGGAAGACTGGATATGGATTTTGTACAAAAGCCCTAAAATCTTTTCTCCTTTCATTTTATGTCTGTGTGTTTGAGAATAAGTGGCCATAAGGGTGACCATACATCCTCTTTTTCCTGGACATATCCTGGCTGGGATTTCTAAATTGCTTAAAATTAGGAGTGGGTGACATGACCAAAATCTTATATCATGATATGAGTAATTTTATTTCACAACGATATATATTTTTGCTTTTTATGATATCAAAGTTTTTTGATACCCTTGAAGTTTTTGTGAGAAAATAAGAGCACTAAGCTAATTGCAAGCAATAGGGGGGAAAAAAACACTACAATAGTACAAAGACACAAATGAAATAGACCTATGTAAAAAACCTAAGAAAGGAAATGTAACCGTGATAGAGACGCTAGTCCAAAATCTCTACCAGCTGACAAATTTCCGGTTTATTGTGTCTACCGGCATACCCACCCCTACCCAAAATGTTTTCAAACAAAAGCTAAAAACTGGAAATTTTAGGCAATTTAATAATCCCGGCAAGGACATTTCAGGGAAAAAAAGAGGATGTATGATCAACCTAGATTAAATATTCACTGTAGGAATATCAGAGACTATAGTGTTGTGTGCTTTCAGAAGTGAAATTGATCTATAAATGGCCTAGTTATAATGTAAATATATTCAATTCAATACTGAACAGTGTTGATACAGAGTTATCTAGTGAAATTTTTTTATTTATTATTATTTATGTGTTCTATGCGTTTTGTAGCCTTGATGGAGCACTTCAAATCAATGTGTTTGATTTCAGTTAGTTTGCTCTCTAGGTAGCTGTCAATATAGCTCACTAGGGATTGCAATAGTGCCACAGTCACCCATTAAAGGGTTAGTTCACCCAAAAATGAAAATTAGCCCATAAATTACTCACCCTCAAGTCTTCCTGGGTGTATATGACTTTCTTCTTTCAGACGAATCCAGTCGGAGTTATATAAAAAATTGTCTTTGATCTTTCAAGCTGTTTCATGGCACTCAGCGGGTTTTTAATATAACTCTGACTGGATTCGTCTGAAAGAAGAAAGTCATATACACCTAGGATGACTTGAGGGTGAGTAATTTATGGGCTAATTTTCATTTTTGGGTGAACTAACCCTTTAAGATGCTAATTTAACACTTTAAATGCTTTATTTGAACAACTCGGCTTTAGTTAGAGTATAGAGCTAATCAAGGGTGTGTTTCCCAAAAGCATCATTAGCCAACTATGGTTGCAAGTTCTGTCGTTACCAACACAGTTCAACGATTCTGTGTTTCCCAAGACCACAGTTCAAACGAACAGCATCGCAAACTTCCGTGGTTGGAACTACAGCTCTTGACCTGTGGTTAGATGCATAGTTACTTGGTTGTAAGACATATGGACTTAAATAATGCTCTTCGGCACAATAAGCAAGCTAACATGCAGTACAATCTGCATATATCTTCCATTCAGTGAGTTATGTCATTGTACAGGAAACGCACCCTAGAAAAGTATGTAACTCCCTTACCGCTACATCACAGCTCCTTTCTTCTACTAATGGCAGCATTTTTGATCACAAATGCAACCATTTGGAATTCTGTCATTTTTCTGTTGCTGCATTTTTAGGTGATTATAAAACAGAAATATTTACCCCATGGTGTGTCAGTCTCTCTGTCTGTCCTCATATGTTGTTCATTAAGGCTCTCATTAACGGTCTAATTACACAGTAAAACAATGCGCTGACATTTCTCCAGACCCCGGCAACACAGTGTTCCATCATTATTTCAGATCGTTCGTCATTAATTGATTTCCTGCCCAGACTGACCCTTAACGCACTGATTGGCTGCCACTGAGAGAGAGAGAGAGACAGAGAAGGTGAATTAGTGTGTTGCTGTTTCAGTTATGTCTTTCTAGAGTCACTCATAAACCTTTGAATGCTAAAAGGTCTTAATACTTTCAAAGAAAAATGGGTTGCAAGTGTTTAAATGGATAATGAATAGGAGCTTGAAGCAGACATTTCGATGTTTTAGGTGGATGTTTTATGTGGTTGCTAGATATGATTCAAGTCCCTCCTTTAATGTAAGTCTGTGGGATTCTTTTTATCCCTCTTTATTGTCCATTTGGCAAAAAACATAAGTATAATTGCTTAAAGGTGCTGTATGTAGGATTGACACCGAGTGGTTGAACTAGGTATTGCAGTCCAAATTCAAAATATTGGAGAGGGTTTTTTTTACCAGGCCCCTCCCCCTTAGACTTGATGCACACGCAGGTTGCCAGATTGACGACACCAACAGGAACGAGCGCACTTGAAACGAGCGCCAACTGGCAACCCGAGGTGCCGAAATACAATTGGATAAACTGGCAGTGGGCGGGTTACACAGACCAAAACAGAGACCGACATTCCGGCCCGGAACGCACATTTTCAAAGGAGAATAACTGACTGTAGCATTGTTTTTCAGATAAACAAGTATGTTAACTTAGCATGTTTCTTAAATATCTGCAAACATATTATGGTATTTTTATGCTTTAGTAGAGTCAAAAACTTACATACAGCACCTTTAAAGTAAAAGCACACATTTATGTGTTTAATTAAGCTGAGTACATAGATTAGTAAATTGTTCGCTAATACTTTTGCAGTTTCTACCAATAACCTCTTAATTGTTACAAAAGTTAAAAAGCTGATATAATGCGACAGACATCAAATCTTTTGAACAAATTCTATAACCATTTTATTATGTTTTATTATTTAAAAATGCTCAGAAAAATGAGTAAACAATCCTTTTAGTAGAGTTAAGTCTTTAAAAATACATTCTTGAAATAAATATTTATTTTTCTCCCAATTTTATAATCTAAAAGAAGTAACCAAGCACATTGTCAAGGTTTCAACATAGTTTGCATCACTTATCATAGATTGACTCTTTGCGTCATGCATGCAGCATGTTATAAACTGCCATAATGCCACACTGAAAAGTGATTCTTCAAAGATTTAAATCAAACAAGTTTTTTTTCAGAGCACATGCCTGTGTGCACACATCTGCATAGAAATGAGCATCAGTGTGAGCGGTGTCTCTGTGGTTTTAATCTCAGTGTGGTGACTGTGGCTCTGCCCTCCACTGCCCCGCTCGGAGATCAGCGCTTTAATAAACTATTGGATTGTTTGACCATCACATTTTCTCTGCATTTCAAACTGTTTCCAGGAAGAAAAATAATGGGCCAAGGATTAAACGAAGCTTGAAGCGGGTCTTATGATGCCTGTGGTTTGAATCAAACCAAAATCTCAGTTTAGCTGTCCCCTGTGTTCTAGTTAGTGCAGCTTGCTATTAGTATTGCTCATACAGTACTTAGGGCTGGGGATTTAAACAAACCCTTTGCTGTATGTATTAAACTTTAGCGTGTAACTCGATCTGCAACATTGAAAATCCGTCTAGCTTTTTGACAAAGAGGTGTGCTGTTATCAGTGTTATTTTAGTATAATTGAAATACAATTTTTTTTATTTTTTTTATTTAATAGAACATTAGTTTCCTTTTTTTGTTGTTGTGTGTATTAGTATTTTTTTTAATTGTCTATTTTTTTTAGCTTCAGTTATTTTAGTACATCAACTGAGTTTTTTTTTTCTTGGTTTTAGTTATAACTTTAGTTAACTATAAAAACTCTGGTTATTACTTTAAGTTGTCAGACTTTGGTGGGATTTTTAACTGACAGGTGCTTAAAAGTCTAGTTAAATGTGTTTCTTTTATTTAGACACATTCGGCTCTGTGTGCACATTCAATATCGTACAGATGAACTCTTCGCATGAACAGATCATTGACAATATCCTCTGAAATTTCTTTAAAACCCTCAGGATTCATAACAGCCCAAACCTGCAGCATCTGTGAACTTCTCACTCACATCGATGCAAATTCAATTGGAGATTCATTAGCCATGAAAACATGGCCTGCCTCAAAGCGATTGAGCAGTTCTGCATGAATATCTCATGAGCAGTCAGTGTGAATGGTGGCTTTGCATTGGGAGACTGAATTTATAGCCCGCTGGATCAATCCGTGTTCAAAATGGAAGCCACACTATGGGCTCTAACCACTCTCACTCTCTCTGGCAGAAACCTCTTTTCCACAGCTTTAAAAGCTCATTTGATGGATGAATGTGGCTGATGTTTAATATAATAATTCTCAATGCTCGTAAATGCTCAAGGCCGTTAGCTCTAGCCAGTCAACTTGAGTATCATTGAGCATCCCAACAGACTTTAGCATGCAAACATCTGTGTTTTTTTTCACAACACAGTCAATTCGTAACTATTTTATGTTCTGGCGAATTGGTGGCTAATTCGTGTGAATTTGTAAAAACCACGATGGTTAGGGGTGGAGCTTCTTTTTTTCTAAACCTTTTTTGTACGATTCATGTCATATGAATTCATACGCAGTTGCCACCTTGTACAAATAGGTACATTTTCCTGTGAGATTGGGTTGGTTTTTCATCCACACAGTAGACTCTTAAAAATAAAGGTTCTTTATTGGCTTTTGTGGTTCCATGTAGAACCTTTAACATTCATGGAATCTTTCAAGAAAACTTGAAATTGAAGTTGTATTAACTGATTAAGTTCAATCCAGGAAAGTTATTCTAATGTTAAATTTTAAGTTGTGATAGCCAATTGCAACAATATTTTTGTAGTGTACAAGAGCCAACAATACTTTTAAGTTTCAAGAGTAAGCTACTGTAGAGTAGGGATGCACCGAAATTTCCGAAATTTGGCATTTTCACCATTTGGCCGAAAGAGAAAAACACGCTATTGTGCTGTAACATCAGTACTGGGCAACGCTGGTGGAACGACGCTACGCTCTCATGACGCTATGCTCTGATAATAATAGCTTTGTAGGACTATACATTATTTGGATAATTAAACAAAAAAAAAATTCAGTTAAATCTGATTCTGTAAAAATAAAAATAACATATTGATATTTAATATTAATATATTTTTTGTCCAATTTTATTGTTTTACTTTCAATAAATGTGTGGTTATTTTATTGGCTTGTATTTTTTTTTTATTCAGTATCATTAAAATTATTGAGTTAAATGAAAAAGTCTTACAAAATTATTTTATATTATTTAATAAAATAATCAGTAATTATAAAAAGGTTTTCGGCCAAGTGCATCCAGAATTTCCAAGGTTTCGGCCCAGAATTTTCATTTGTGCGTCCCTACAGAAGCTCGAGAAAAAAAGTATTGCATTTGTTTTATAGAATTTATAGGACTTGTCTTTGATTTGTGATTGTGGCTTAAGTGCTTGCAGAAGGGGTTTGTCTTTAGCTGTTTCTTACAGTTTGCAGAAGTGTAATCTGATGTATTTTAGGGATGGGCATTCCAAGCAAAACTAATATTCGAAAATCGCTGGGTATTATTCGATTATTATTCGAAAATCGCACCCCTCCAATGCAAATTAGTGATGGGAAGTTCGGATCATTTTACAGACTCTGACCTTTGAGTCTTGTTCAGCAAAATGAACGAATCTTTTTTCGAGTCATTTCGTCCATTTTAGCAAAATATAATTAAAAAATGTTACGTGTTACTTCCCTTTTGTTCAAAATGAACGAATCGTTCAAGAACGACCCAACACTACCCCGCATGCACGCACAAATACCATAAACAGAGAGAGACGGGATTCACGCTTTCAATCTATATGATAAACTGTTTAATTCAGAAGATAGGCTACCTTAACTCAGGCCATATAATGATTGAAACGTGCTGAAACATATGAATATAATAAACATAATGAACGACGGCACTTAACATAACAGCCCATCGATTAGCATAAATCAACTGCTCATAAGGCTAGGACATTTCCATTTCCAAAAATGGAACCCCTAAAGGTAATAGATACGAGATGGGAGGAAAAATATACTTCAATATCTTCTGTCGCAGTTATATCGTTGGGTAATTATACTGTATATAAACTGCAGGTATCAGGGAGCCGTTATTAATATGCGGGGCATTGAAATCGTTTATGAACGCGCGCTTGTTTTTTACTTTCACTTTCGAGATTCGGGATCACACGTAAGGAGCAGCACTCGGCAAGATTAGATGTTTGTCAGTGCTGCTCAGGAACTGCAAATCATTCGCCATCATCCTATCAGTCATCTCTCCTTACTCTGTTTATGTGGTAAGTGAAATGTTAACAGGCTACCGCTAGCAAGCGGCTAACCATGTCCCTTTAATCGCTCCCTAGAACAGAACACATTATTTGTTTTCCGCGCTTTTCTGAATATGGATTCAGCCACACCTCTAACCCAGTCGGGGGTGTTTGTGGTCCGCACAGAAATTTTTCAAGACAATAATCGCAAAACCTATTCGATATTCTATAATTAAATCAACTAATCGAATATTCGAAAATCGTGACCCATCCCTAATGTATTTAACTTGATTTAATTAAATTAAATAATGTTTTTTTAAAATTTATATTATCAGTTTATTTAGATGTTACCACATGAAGCACATTTTTGGTTACTTGACAAAGTATTTTTGTGCAAGAGAGGCTTGAAGAAAGTTTGATGCCTGAATCCCAGACTTCCCAGTATAGGACTGATTTTGTATGGGTGAATAAACAAATCATTTTATGGATTTTTCCCCGTACAGTATTTGAAGCGTGTATCTGAGGTGAGGCTGCAGTTATTCTCCTGTGGCAAAAAATAATCTGCTGAAGTTTCTCATGAAATGATTTTGCTTTGTTGAACTTGATTGGCAGCTGCTGACACGGGCGGCAGTGTTCATCCAATCAAACGTAATGTTCCACCCACATGTCTTGAGACATCTGTCAATCCCGGCAGAAACAAGCTTTGTGTGCAGAGTGTTAAGGACAGCTATTGTTGCCGTGCTTCTGATGGACGGCATTATCTCCCTGATCTCAAACACAAGCCTGTTATGTTTTTTTTTCATCTTAAATCTTTCTATAGCAATTTGCATGCAGAAAATAACTGACTGTGTGGAATAAACTCCCTAGACAAATAAGATCTCTTTATTATTGTTAACTAAGACTAAAACCATAAAAAAAAATATTTTCAATACTCAAAATAAATGTTACTGAAATAAAATAAAATACAAAAAAACCCTTAAACTTATTTTAAGTTAGTTGCCAAGGTAGTCAAGGTAGTTTATGTAGTTTAACTTGTTGTATGAAAATAACTAAAACTAATTTAAATTAAACTAATAAATATAAATGAGTAAATACTATACAGACATATATTTTTAAAAAATAATAAAAATTACTTACTTAAACTTTCACTAAAATTAAAGTGAAAACAAAATATTTAAAAAAATTCTTAAACTTATTTTAAGCTTGTTGCCAGAGCAACATTTCTCATTTTCATTTAAAGATAAAGTACTACAATAATTGAAACTAATTAAGCTGAAACTAATAAAAATATACTATGTAGACATATTTTAAGTTTTAAAAATAATAATAAAAAACACAAGAAAATTGCTAAAAATTTTAAATGTAAGTGAAAACAATAAATATAAATATTTAATATATATAATTTTTTTTGAAAAAGACAAATATTAAATAAAACATATGAACAAAAACTACAATACTACCTCAATGATACTAACACTGATTGTTTTCATTTTAAATTGTTTCAGCTGTTTTTCTATGACAGCAATGCGATTAAATTAAGAGCCACTAGAGACTTGGCAAAAAAAGACCCAAGAAAGATATCATATAAGACTTGAACTATTGATTGAGGAACTGAGGAACCTTTGAGCAAAAATGTTGTCTTCTGATTTGACAGTTGGAAACGTCAGTGTTTTATTTCACCTTACATACCAAAATAGTCATGTTTGGTTTGATTGAGGCGTACGAGTGTGATTTGAGATCAGGTGTCGGGAATGAACAGAGTTGTTGGGGTTCCTGTTGTCCTTTTTATCTGCAGGCAGCTGTCAAACCGTTGAGTGGAAAATGTTAATCTTCCTGTGTGATTGCATTGACCCTAAAGCATCGATGGCACGTCGTCGCTGTGTGATTGTCATGGTGACAGCTGTCCAGCCGCTTCACTGGTGTGAAATCACTTTCACGGTAGAAAGCACTACCTGTGCCGGTGGACGCAGGTGGGACGCAGCTGCAGTTTGTGCTTCTGTATTGCCCACCACTGTCACATCAAGATAAAAATGTAACATATGAATGCCAGATAAACATTTGCAAATATGTGGTTGGTACCCTGTGGGAAATTACCAGCAAGTATAATGTTTAGCTAGCAGTCCCTATAGGATCACCGACAGATCAAATCACTGTGGTAATGTTTCAACTGCATATCTGTGTGTATTGTGCACAAATCTGAAACCAATGAATTGATCGAATCTGTGACCTTTTAGCACCCATCAATAAACTGCATTGCATCTTACCAGATATTTCAATAATCTGACCAGTCATGTTGTGACCCCAGGCCTGTAATGAAAAAGCATAACCGTTTGTCACTGATATTTATCCGACTAATTCCACTTCAGCTAATAATTTTGCTGTTATTTAATGATATAGTTTTTGCTCTCCATTAAAATTTCCTCAGACAGTCTAATTGTTTTAACAGACACATCAAGCACCGGAGAGCTTTTGAGTGCTTTGGCTTGAAAGTCTTTCCTGGAAGAGGGATATTGAAGATGGATTTGATAAGAATAACAGCTTCAGTTAATCAATCAGTCTTAAAAGCTCAATTAATCAAGCTCAGTCTTTTAAAGATGAGCTTCTGCGACACTTCTGAACATCTACAACAAATAAAGATTTCAGTCAGTTTTCCATAAAAGAGTTTGAAGGTTTGTGGTTGGTAGGATTTTAAAAATATTTTCTATTTGATAAAAAATACAGTAAAATCAGAAATATTGTGAAATATTATTACAATGTAAAAAAACTGTTTTATATTTGAAGATATTTTTAAAATGTAATTTAATCCTGTGATGCAAAGCTGAATTTTCAGCATCATTACTCCAGTCTTCAGTGTCACATGATCCTTCAGAAATCATTCTAATATGATGATTTGCTGCTCAGAAAACATTTCTTATTATTAAAATGTTGAAAACAGTTGTGCTGCTTTATATTTTTTTTGTGGAAACCATGATACATTTTTTTAAATTCTTGATGAATAGAAAGTTCAACATTTATGTGAAATATAATTATTGTATTATAATAAATGTCTTTACTATCATTTTTGTCCAATTTAATGCATCCTTGCTGATGTATAAAATATATAAATTAACGATTTAGGTAGTTTCTTGTTGCTGCATTTCAGGATTTATGTTTTTAAAGTTTTCAGGGAGGGAAATTTAATATTGATCTTTGTTTTGCAGAAATAAGTGCTGCATTTGTCACGCTGACGTTGGCTGGTGCTCTCAGATAATTGCTTTATAAAATAAACAGCCATTCAGTAGAATTAATGTATGTGCATGTGCTTGCTTTCCAGATTACGATGCTTGGTAAAACAGTTGGAGAGGGGAGAGGTGTCTCTCGTGGACCTGAAGAAAAACCTGGAATATGCTGCCACTGTTTTGGAATCAGTCTATATTGAGGAAACAAGGTAAATTTTGTTGCCAAAATCTGAAATCTATCCAATGGCAATCAACCTGAAATTATAAATAAGTTGAGACTCGTATCTTCAAAATAAGCTATGGAAAAATAGGTTTTGAGTGGAATACTGCATGCTACACCATTCCAAACATATACATTTTCTCATGCTGTTTCATGAAAGACATCATTTGCAAAGTAACTGCTTGGACTACGTGGTACATTTATGATGAATAACCATCTCCAGGCTGTTTTATTCTCTTCACAAATGTTTGACACCGCTGCATCGCTCACGAAGCTGTAACAACGCATTATTCAGTCTTTCCATGTCAATGCTGATCCAGCTTTTCCACACAATCCCTAAATGGAGTCATTGTAAAGGGAAAATTGTAAAATTGGTCCAGGATCAGTCTAATAGAGCCTTAAGCTATTCACTCATGCAGAAAGAGGTCGATTCAATTAGCAGTTAAAGATCTGTGTGCTTCAATCCCAAGATTGTTGGATTGAGTGAGTGGCCAGTTGAAGGGTCACAGGGGTCAACGCTACTGCTGTGTCCTTCAGCAAGGCCTTCAAAAAATGATTTTTGTTAAGGATGTAAATTTCTGCTTGGACAATGATTCAACTATTTTTTAAACACTACCAAAATTTTTTTTTTTTATTGCTTTACCTTTGAAGCGCAATGCAGATGCCATGGTATATGAATATGATAATTACACAGTCCATGCTATTAAAGTAGTGTGGTATCAAAATTTAATACCATAGTTGTTTACCATATTGAGGGTTTGCAGGCTATTCTCTGGTTGAATTTTTTGAAAATAAAAACAAAGTTTTTCTAAAATGAGGCATATTTAGTACTATTAAGAATGTTTTCATTGGGCCATTACTTTTAAGAGAGCATATTTTCTCTCATTTACACTCAATAAATAAATACATTCATGAGTAAATATGTAAATAAACAAACATAAACATATAAACAACAATTAATTTATATATATATATATATATATACATACATGGGTCAAAGACGAAAAAAACAATTAGTCTAATACTGCTTTAAATTGTTGTTGTTTTTCCCCCAAAAATGTTAAAAAGTTTTCTGATTAATTTAATTGCAATTTTGTTTTTGTTTTTACCAGCAAAAAATAAATATCATACATTTATCCCAGATTTACAGAAGAGACCCACTAAAATGTCATTCAGTGTAACAATCTTGTCAGGCATATTTACAACAAAAATCAATTTATGACATATTAAAAGACTAATTACTTTCACCCCAAATACTAATTAGTTGTAATTTTACATTTTTTAAAATTTGCCACTATCCTAGGTTTTGCCCATTTGTCAGTAAGAATTTTTTACTCATTTAAAACACAATCAAATTTAATATGCTCCCTTATTCTTTTATATATTTTAATATGTACACGTCAGAATAAGCATGTTGTTTGAATTTTTACATAAATATTGTGTTACACTGAATGACAATGTAACATTATTTCAACCAAATTTTGACATTTTATCCTCCAAAAACTTATTTGAAACCTTAAAAGTAGACACTTTACTTAAATATAATGTGCTTTCTATGGACATAAAATCACTTTTGTAAATTTCTTTTGATGCGGACATCTTAATGTCTTTGACCCACATACATACACACACACACAAGTATCAATTTTATCAAAATTTTCAATTATATATATATATAATTTTTTTCATAAAAGTAATTTCATTAATTTTCAGTAATAATATGTAATATTTATGTTATATACTGTATGTAACCGTTTATAATAATTCATTTAATTGGTTTTCAATTAATGGATATTATGTATATGTATTTTATACAAAATATAACACAAAATATCTTATTTTGGGTTGAAATGTCACCCAGACATGTTTTCATCAGGATAAAAGCGATTGCTAAATGAATAAATAAATGTGTGGACATGAGAACATGCTGATAGCCTTATTGAGAGCACATAAACGAACACCTGCAGTATGAAAGAAGCCGAAAAACTGATTCCTTATCAGTGCCGTTTCATTCACTTTCAATGATAGTATTTAATGTCTCTGCAGGGGCGATGCAGCGCTCCATCACGGCGCTCGAGTGCCACTAATAGCTTTATTTTGATGTGCAGAGTGAAGAATAGCAGCTGTGAATATTTAGATGGCAGAAATGATAAAAGCTTATGGAATTATGTAACAGGAACGTCATTGCGGCCCGGGATTACGACAAACCCGCTCATGCCAAACCACAGAGACCACCAGTCCGGTCTGATCAGATTCATATTCGCTCTGTGATTTATGACTGTTGTGGACTTTAAATCCGTCATAAGAGCTTATGTCTGGATACACAGATGTTTATGGCACAGTTGCTGCGAAGTTGTTTTTAGCGGTGTAAGATGATTAAATGTCAATCCAGTGCCATTCCAAAGCAAATTTACAACACACGTGGTATTACCATAATTATGCGGATGAGTGATGGATTGGTCCTAAACCAGTAGGTCTTGGCTCGAGCATCAATCACAGTTTAGATTAAGTATAAATAGTCATTTATCCTCCTCATATGCACAACAATTACCTGTCACAGCTGATATTTTAAGAGTAAGTGGTGATGATGGAAGTGTCTTTCCCTCCCTCCCTCTCTCTCTTTCTCTAAGGCGATTGGTCGATACCGAGGATGAGCTCAGCGACATCCAATCAGATTCTGTGCCGTCAGAGGTCCGTGATTGGCTGGCCTCCACCTTCACGCGGCAGATGGGGCTGATGCTGCGACGGACGGAAGAGAAGCCGCGATTTCGCAGCATCGTACACGCAGTGCAAGCTGGGATATTCGTGGAGAGGTGGGGTTAAACGCAAAGCAATATGCTAAAAACAGCCTAGCATTGTAAAAGCTCAGATTTTCATGTAAAATTGTAATTTAGTTTTCCTTTTCTTTGATCCTTACAATTTAAACAGGCAATTATTTTTTGCTATTATTTTATATATATTTATATATATTAATAATTTTTGTTTTAGCTAATAATATCCACACTGGAAAAAAAAAAACACATCTAGCTGTAATTTTTGTAACTTTAAAACCAAGAACACAAGCCAAAATCTTCCAGTTGCTCATGAATCAATCTACTTCCTCTTCAGGACATTTTTTCCTCGCCAGGCAGCATTAAAGTCTTTTGTGAAATGATTATAAATCTATGTGTTGAGCTCCGAGTGAGTCAGCTTATACATATACATCAACCTCCTGACAAGTCTGAATAACTACAATCTCTCTCTCTCTCTCTCTCTCTCTCTCTCTCACTCTCATCCGTTAGCAACATTTCATTAAATTCTAATGCATTTCAGGCAACACTGCACAAATACATTGCTTTGACAAAGCATTTCCTTAAAGAAAGTACAGGTTGTCCTCTGCATTTGATGTTCTGGGGTTTGTAGGTGAAGATTAGGGCATTGTGTTTGGAGAGTCTGTGGTCTGTGCTGCCGCTTTTACTTGTTGAGATGTTTTTATCTCTTTCTAACAGAATGTACCGGCGAAATTTCGCAGCATCGTACACGCAGTGCAAGCTGGGATATTCGTGGAGAGGTGGGGTTAAACGCAAAGCAATATGCTAAAAACAGCCTAGCATTGTAAAAGCTCAGATTTTCATGTAAAATTGTAATTTAGTTTTCCTTTTCTTTGATCCTTACAATTTAAACAGGCAATTATTTTTTGCTATTATACCTTTAAAACTTTTAAACGCCCTCTTTTCATGTGAAATAAGTATGTTATTTCAGTTGTGTGTATATATATATATATATATATATATTTTTTTTTACCTAATATTTATTTTATTTCAGTTTTATTTCAATGACCAAA
>NW_015644008.1:820095-822905 GCF_001515625.1 Sinocyclocheilus rhinocerous
TCATCCGTTAGCAACATTTCATTAAATTCTAATGCATTTCAGGCAACACTGCACAAATACATTGCTTTGACAAAGCATTTCCTTAAAGAAAGTACAGGTTGTCCTCTGCATTTGATGTTCTGGGGTTTGTAGGTGAAGATTAGGGCATTGTGTTTGGAGAGTCTGTGGTCTGTGCTGCCGCTTTTACTTGTTGAGATGTTTTTATCTCTTTCTAACAGAATGTACCGGCGAACCTCTAACATGGTGGGACTGAGTTACCCTCCGTCTGTCATAGCAGTGCTTAAGGTAAAACACACACACTCTTCCATTCAAAGAAACAGACATTGTTTTATCTCTTAACTTCTTTCTCATTGTTTTGCTCTTCAAGTATCACACACACAAAAAAAATTAAAATTAAAACAAAGGGGTGTTTCTTCAACTCTGGCTACTTTTGGTCATGTGCACTTCAGAAAAAAAAAACTTTTAAAATATACTTTTTCACTTGAGTCACATACTTTTTCATGTACTTTTTATTTGTTCACTAACAGTGCCCAACAGTAGATATACATGCATCACGGAGGATTTCGGTCATTTTTGTCATTTTCCCCTGAAAGTCAAGAACATTTCCACCATATCTCAGATGATGTATTGTGTATAATAGCATTCTGTGGTGGAATTAAATTGAAAATGAAAAATGGCTAAGTCCTTTCTCTTGCTAAAGGTATATTCATAGCTAGCAATTTCTGTATCCTAAATACAAAAAAATATGTTTTCACATTTCTTGTCTATTATGACAAAATTACAGCTTGATTGGAAATGACACACAAAAATCAATTTATGTGTGTATTTATGTATGTATGTATTTATTTATTTATTCATTAATTCATACATTTTTGTCATATAATAATTGTATTATTAATTCTTTTTAATTCTTTTTTTTATTTTTTTATTAATTATTTGATATATATATATATTAATAAAAACAATAAATTTTTTATTAATTTATTAATTAATTTTTATTAAAATTAAGTAAAAATTAATTAAAATGATTAAATGTAAGTTAAATTATTAAAATGAATAAAAAAATAGTAAAACAAAACTATACTGATAAAAATATTAATACAATTATTTAATTTTATTATTTATTTATTTTGTAATTATTGTATATTATGTATTGATTTCATTTTGTATTCTAATAATTTTATATAATTTTATTATAATAATATGATCAACTTTGAAAAACTAACGGGGAAAAAAAATGTTCATTAATTATACCATTTTTGACACCACACCTCACACGTCTCATTTCATGTCAAGCTCTTCACGCACACTTTTTCTTCCAGATAAAACAAGTACACCACACTTTCATAAAACTTTATTAGAGGCAAAATTGTGTTTTCATCGTGGAAATGACCCGCACCTCTGAGAGACTATCATAATTTGTTTAATAGTGATTAATCTTTTTCACAATAAATGTTTTATGATGGATTTTCATAGTTTAAGATCGAAAATCGGGCTTGAGACAAGGGTAAAACAATACAAAATATACATAAAAGCACTTGAAAATATAAATGAAGGAATAATTCAACGTTTCCAAGGCAGTTTTAATGTAACAAAAAAGAAAAGGTTAAAATGTAGGGACATGAAAGTGCCCAAAATATTATTTACTCTTAAAGGAACAGTTCACTCAACATCTGTGTGCTGTATCTGAGTTTGTTTCTGTGTTTCTTCTTCTCAGAATGTGGATAAGTGGTCTTTTGATGTATTTGCTCTGAACGAGTCGAGCGGTGACCACGCACTCAAATTCATCTTTTACGAGCTCCTCACCCGATACGACCTCATCAGCCGCTTCAAGGTGAAAACAGCTCTTGTCGAAGTGAGTCTTTTTCAGAGTTATTATTAACACTGTGTCTCTGACAGATCACCGTCTCAGCACTCGTCTCATTTGTGGAGGCTCTTGAAGTGGGTTACAGCAAACATAAAAACCCCTACCACAACCTGATACACGCAGCCGACGTCACACAGACCGTGCACTACCTGCTCCTCAAGACGGGGATGGTGGTAAGCTGAAACCCACACAAACACACAAAGATCACATCAGAGGTCCATGACTGCAGTCAATTAGGTCAAGAGGTCAGTAGGTCAGGACTGATCTAATATAATAATCATACTCCCTTCTAAGGTCTTTTGCGAAAATTGAGGAAGACATTCCCATTACACAATGCAAAAGCTCAGTGTAATAATCCCTCCCAGATGACAGGTGAAATTAGAGAGGTGTTGATTATAATCATTTATTATATAATAAAGAAAATGAAATAAAATATAATGATACAATTTAAGAAAGTATAATTTCTTAAATACCAAATAATGTAAATTAGAAATCTTAAATTGATTTAAAAATGGACTTTTACCTAATATTTGTGTGTAGTCTTTTATTATTAGGGAGTTATGGGATTAATTTAGCAACACGCTTATGTCTGATATGTTTCATAATTTTACATATATATATATATATATATATATGCATGTGTCTGTGATGTTGTATATATATATATATATATATATATGATGTCTGATAATTTTTTATTATATAATAAAGAAAATGAAATAAAATATAATGATACAATTTAAGAAAGTATAATTTCTTAAATACCAAATAATGTAAATTAGAAATCTTAAATTGATTAAAAAATGGACTTTTACCTAATATTTGTGTGTAGTCTTTTATTATTAGGGAGTTATGGGATTAATTTAGCAACACGCTTATGTCTGATATGTTTCATAATTTTACATATATATATATATATATATATATGCATGTGTCTGATGTT
>NW_015644008.1:822964-848171 GCF_001515625.1 Sinocyclocheilus rhinocerous
GATGTTGTATATATATATATATATATATATATATATAATGTCTGATAATTTTTTTTCTATCTCTCCATATAAATATCTCAAATTAATTTATCTATCTCGAATTAAATATACACATTTATTTGTTTCATTATATTAATTGTTTATTATATACATTTTTTATTTATTTTAAATGAATAAATTAATAATCAATTGTAGACTGCTGTTTCATTCATGCTACACATTTTCAAAAGTTAGTTTGTGCATAATATCATATATTATTAATTAATTATAATAAATGTATATATATCTTTCATACATTATATGTACTGTTTGTTTTACAGTTTTTCTTGTTTTAGTATTATTTATATGCTGTCTATTTTTATTATTTTAAGCTAACATTTATTTGTACAGTTTTCCTTTTCATTTTAGTTTGAGTTTTAGTCATTTTATGTATTTTTTATTTCTATATTTCAGCTGTAGTTTTGGTCATTTTTTACTTCAACCTTTTATTTTTCATTTTTTTCATTTTAGTTTTATTTCAGTTACCAAAAAACGTTTTTAATAGTTGTAGTTTTAGTTTTAGTTAACAATACCAGGGTTAAGTAAACTCTTTATCTCGTGTTTACAGCAGCACAATACAACAACACTGTTGCTACCTTTCATTATCAACGCTTCACGTCGCACTCTTGCTGTATAGACCGGCTTGTTGATTATAATGATCTAATGTTACGTTGTTCCACTCGCTCTCAATGCAGATAAGGTGTTAATCATCTTGATAATGTTACTGTGACAACATGTTGAAGCCTGTGGGCACAAACTCTAGAGTAACTGTGCAGAAACCCAGCGGCGTAATCATTAATTCTGCTGACAAACACACACACACACACACACACGCCTTAAGCTTTTTAATGAACAATCATCAGGCCAATCATAAAGCAGCAGTTCCTGAAGAGAAACGGAGAGAATCCTCACACTGTTTACTACTGTTTACTCATATGAGGGTCTTAACATGTCATTGACCCAAATCGCTTTATCTTCCGCCTGACTAGTCATTACAACACAATTAATGCTTACTCACAGAGAGGCACTTCTCTCATCACAATGCACTTCAGTGTTGGTTCTGCACGCGTGACTCAAGACAAATGAGGTGAGGTGGTGTCATTTTACACCAAAGTGAAATGAACTTGAGTCTCTCTAATAGGTAATTAATATATTAAGATGAAGTCCTGCGGGAATGCAGTGAGCAGCTGAGAGCTCGGCGTCCTTCAGAGCTTGTCTGTCAACACATGTTCATTATTCTTCTGCCATCGATTCTGTGCTTTGGTTTTTTTCCAAGTTTGAAACCACCGAATTATTTATGTGTTTATTTATTTATTTTATTTCTCTGAAATAAAGACTCAGTCGAGTTCTCAGGCATGTTTTATTTAAATATCAACTTTGTCTCAGATGTTTCTTCCAAACTTCTTTATTCTTTTCTTTCTTCTGAAATAAAAATAGACAAAGATGAGTCAATAGTTGTTGTAAAGTAAAGGTATAGAGATGAATTTTAATTTGAAACCACGTAATTATTTTATTTTATTGCTCCAAAATAAAGACTTGAGTCAGTTATGTATTATTTAAATATCAACTTTGTCTCGAATGTTTCTTCTTAAATTCTTTAAAATAATAAGGAATAAAAAAGCAGATGAGTCAGTAGTTGTCATAAAATAAGACTTACTTAAAGGCAGAGTAAGTGATTTTTCAAAAACACTTTAGAAAACTGATTCGGGCCGAATCGCAAAACAAACTTGTAGCCAATCAGCAATAAGGGGCGTGTCTTCCCGTGATGTGGAGGAGAGCGCGTTCAGTGCATGGGACGGACATTAGCCGAGCCGAGCGACAGAAAGATAGAGATGGCGGATAAAAAAACAAAAGAGGAAAACGTCTGCGGAAAGATAAGGCAAGAAGTAGGACCCGTGTAAATATCAGATCAGCTTTCCAGCGCTGGAGAGAACTCAAGGAGCGGAGGCCTGCGATCGGACGCCGAGGTCACCGTGTCTACAACAGCTAAAGTCTGCCTACACTAGACGCGATCAAACGATCGTTGAACTACCAGAAATCACTTACTCTGCCTTTAATTATTTCTTTATTGTTTTAAGGTAAGGACTAAACTGAGTTTTCAGTCACGTTTGTTTTATTCTTATCAACTTAGTCTCAGATATTTGTTTCATCAAGAAAGACATCTTAGAAGGTGGGAATTTTAAAAGAAGTCTCCAAAGATCTCTCGTGTGTGATGTTGTTTTACCTCTCCAGCACTGGCTGACGGAGTTGGAGATTTTTGCGATGCTTTTTGCTGCTGTCATCCACGACTACGAACACACCGGGACCACAAACAACTTCCACATCCAGACCAGGTAACGCATGAGCGCCGCTGGGTAAGTCATCCATCATCAGACTCCTCCGCTGACAAACACACAACACCTCAACTGGCTAAATCAAACTAGATGACATTTCTGACCAAAACCTGACCTGGGACAAATCAGAAGAATCGGGAACTGAGACTAAAACATTGGTTTTGTGGGTCTGTTTCTATAAACCTGTTCAAATGTTTGGGGTCAGTAATATTTTTTCGCTTATGCTTCCTAAGGCTGCATTTATTTGATCAAAAATGCAGTAAAAACAGTAATACTTGAAATATTATTACAATTTAAAATAACTGTTTAATATATCGTAAAATGTAATATATTCCTGATACATTTTCAGCATCATTACTCCAGTCTTCAGTGTCACATGATCCTTCAGAAATCATTCTAATATGCTGATTTGATTCTCAAGAAACATTTCTGATTATTATCAATGTTGAAAACAGTTGTGCCGCATCATATTTTTGTGGAAACAGTAATACATAATTTTTCAGGATTCTTTGACGAATAGAAAGTAAAAAAACAGCATTTATTTGAAATAGAAATCTTTTATAATATTATAAATATCACTGTTGATTAATTGAATGTATCCTTGCTAAATAAAATACAAAACACACTTAAAACCACTTTAGCAATCACCCACATCATCATAGCATGAGACGGTGACTTTTGTACTTACAAACACCACATTATCTTAAGAACATGCAGATATTTATGTCTAGATGTCGTTTTCTTTGTTGCTTCCCTCATTTTGATCACTCTTTTCTTTTTTGTAATTCATTACTACCAAAATGCAAACTATAAATCAAAGTTAGTTCTCTAGGAAAAACCATGTATTGAGTTTACATTGATTCCTGCAGGTCGGACACAGCCATCCTGTACAACGACCGCTCTGTGCTGGAGAGTCATCACGTCAGCGCGGCGTATCGACTGCTGCAGGACGACGACGAGATGAACATCCTGTACAACCTCTCCAAAGATGACTGGAGGTACAGCAGGATTTCACATCCAGCATCTAATCGTTTTCACCATCGTCTCACTTCTTTTGTTTTCTGGTGTTGAGAACAGAAAAAAATGCTAACTGACACAATAAATGTTCTGTAATTACAATATTGTGATAGGAAATGGGTGTTTCTTACGAGTACTTTTATGTACCAGGAGTTGCTTTTTTTATTAAAACTAATAGATTTCTGTTTTTGTTTTTTTAAATGAATGTCACATTAAAATGGTCTTGGAAGCTATTTATTTTTGCATGCATGCTTTTTAGCTGACTTTTACATTTTTGACCCTGGAGCACAAAACCAGTCTTAAGTCGCTGGGGTATATTTGTAGCAATAGCCAAAAATACATTGTATGGGTCAAAATTATAGATTTTTTTTAATGCCAAAAATCATTAGGACATTAAGTAAAGATCATGTTCCATAAAGATATTTTGTAAATTTCCTACTGTAAATATATCAAAACTTAATTTTTGATTAGTAATATGCATTGATAAGAACTTCATTTGAACAACTTTAAAGATGATTTTCTCAATATTTAGATTTTTTTGCACCCTCAGATTCCAGATTTTCAAATAGTTGTATCTCAGCCAAATATTGTCCTATCCTAACAAACCATACATCAATGGAAAAACTTATTTATTCATCTTTCAGATGAGGTATAAATCTCAATTTTAAAAAAACTGACCTATATGACTGATTTTGTGGTCCAGGGTCACATATCTCACAGGAAACTTTCTGCATTTTTAGATTTAAAAAAAACTTCATTCTGTGTGATTTATTAGCTTGTTTACCCATGGGGACCGCAATTTAGGTCCCCACCATGACACGAGTCCCCATGAGTCTGTGTGTATTCAGGTTTAAGTCCTCACCAGAATAGAAAAACAGGTACACACATCACACACACACACACACACACACACCAAGAACTTGAGAAGTATCTAACATGATGTGCAAAGGAAACTATAAAATCAAGATAAATATCACAGTAGAATATTTTTTTTATTATGCATTTCCAGTCAAGCCTTAATTTCATCTAAATTATTCAAAAAGTTTGAAAATATTTAATTGGATGTCTAACTGGGTGTTTAAGATTTAAAAGGCTACCTTTCAAATTAGCCTTAGCAAGGAGGAGTTAGTTTAAAAAAATTACAAAAATATAGTAAGAGTGTTTTAAGGGTTTTAAAAGTTATATTTTTAAGGGGCAAAGTGCTTAAAGTCGAAGAAACACCCAGCAAAAAATGCTGAAAGAAGTGTTTTTACGTATACTCTGTGCTATTCTCAACTAAACACAATAGAGAGAGAAGGTCGGATGAAGTTCTGCTATACAGACGGAAACCTTTTCTTTCTCATTCAGAAAGAAAACTATTATTCTCACACTTTGAAGTGGAACTCAATTATTTTCTCCGGTGAGGAGATTCAGTGAAGTTTTGTGTGCTTGTGTTTTTAGAGAGCTCAGGGCACTCGTGGTCGAGATGGTTTTGGCCACTGACATGTCCTGCCACTTTCAGCAGGTCAAAGCCATGAAGAATTTCCTCCAGCAGCCCGAGGGGTGAGAAACCTTTACAAACAACCATCAGACATGCTTCACTGTTGTCTGTCGCCTTCTGCCTCGTCTGTGTCTCCCCAGAGCAAGATGCTATTGCTTAGAGTTTGCTCTTTCATAGCTGAATTTCTCAAGATGTTTCTTTTACTGTTCCTTTGGAGAAATAAAAATAGACAAATGATACATACAATAAAATAAAATGAATGCAGCTTAACTGAATGAGTTTGATTGTAAACTCTTATTGAGAAGTTCTTATTGAAATCTTGTCTTTTGATTGCAGATTTCTTATTTTGGCAAATGTAAACAGATGTATTTTTTAACGTATCTTCTGAAACTAGAGAAGATTACTGAGGTCTTTTTCTCAGAAGGAGCATTTGAAATGCAGGAAAATTATACAAAAGTCTCCATTTGTTCTCCATTTAATTTTATTGTCATGTGTCAGGAAAACACATTTATCACATGGTCTTATTTTTTTATATACAGTATGTATATGTATATATATATATATATAGCCCTTTTTTGTATTTATTTATTTTTTTATTTTTTTTTAACTGGAAAACATTATATTAATTATATTATATTATATTATATTATATTATATTATATTTATTATATTATATTATATTTGCTCTCCATTTAATTTCATTGTCATGTATTAGAACAAACACATATTTATCAGTGGGATTGGTGTTTGTTTTCCTCACCCAGAATTGACAAACCCAAGGCTCTGTCTTTGCTGTTACACACAGCTGACATCAGTCATCCAGCCAAGAACTGGGATCTACACCATCGCTGGACTACTTCACTGCTGGAAGAGTTTTTCCGACAGGTTCGACGCATGTTTATTCTTTAGACTCGTTCGGCGAGTGTTGGCATTTGTATGAATGTGTGAGAAGAGCAAAGCACAGCAAGAAAAATCTCGTCTCCTTCTATGTACTTTAATCCTCTCTTGGTTCTCTTCCTGTTCTCTTCTGAATGCCCTTTCATCCAATCACACGTAAGCCTGTGCGAGGACTATCACTACTTGTGATAAACTACTTGTTTACACCTGAACATAAACCTCTGAAAATAACTGGCTTTCACGGCCCTATCGAATGCAGGTCCCGAAATTAAACTTTGGCATGATTATGTGACTTACCGGTGTGAACAGCACTTTGCTCTTCTTTTAAACATCACAGCAATGTCATATGCATGTATTCTGTAATACTCATTTCACATACCTTGTTTGTTCTCATTTTGTTGTGTGTTTATGTGAAAACCTCACCAAATTGTGTCGGATTTTTGCTTAAAACAAGAAAAAACTACACAAAAAAATGCTGGGTTGTTTCAACCCAACATTGGGACAAATATGGACTAACCCAACCGTTGGGTTAAATTTTTACATTAAATTTTTAACCCAAAAGTTGGGTTAGTCCATATTTGACCCAAAGTTGGGTTGAAACAACCCAGCATTTTTTTGAGTGTATTTCCCAAAGGAGTAAGCAAAATAGACTTAGTTCAAAATATATTCTCAGAAAAGTGTTTAATACACTAAAGCAGCATTGAAAATTCACTTAAATTCATCTTTCAAAATTTAAGGCCCTAATAAGTCTTAAGTATCTTCAGTATATAGAATAGAAAGTCCTAATTATAATTTTTTTTAATTATGGACGGAAAAACAGGAGATGCCTTCTTTTAAGCCTGTTTAACATGCCGACTTGAAGAATAGTTCATCCAAAAATGAAAATTTGCTGAAAATGTACTCACTCTCAAGCCATCCAAGATGTAGATGAGTTTTTTTCTTCATGGGCACAGATTTGGAGAAATTTAGATCATTACATCACTTGTTCACCAATGGATCCTCTGCAGTGAATGGGTGCCGTCAGCTTTTCACTTCACAAGATGTTAACTGATGGACTGGAGTGGTGTGGATTACTTGTGGATTATTGTGATCATTCTGACGGCACCCATTCACTGCAGAGGATCCATTTATGTATATATATGTTATATATACAGTATATTATGTATATATGTACGTACATATTGATATTTTTTGTGGTTGAATGTTATTGATTGTCAACACAGACTAAATGCTCTAATGGACTCCTCCTGTTTCTGTTACTTTGTATAGTGAACAATGGAAGGGAATTGCTTTCTCTGTATTACCTCCTGTTCTTACCCGTCATGTGTCCGTTTATCTGCTACTAAAGTGACTGTTATAAAGCACAGCTCTATTCTCCACAGAGTGGAGCTACATAAGTATGCGTTGACTGATTGACAGATTAGAGAGTGGGAGCTATTCCTGTGTGTGTCTAGTATTGTTTCAGCAGCTGAATACTCCAGGAGGCAGATCAATAATGACAGGCCCAACATAAAAGCGTGACAGTTTATTTTAATCTGCCTTCAAGAAATGTTTGTGAATATTTCATATAAGAAACAAATCTTTATGAACCAGATCCAGTGCAGCAACTGTCCGTTAGTCGTGTCCTTTCATAAGCATTTAGCCGTATTGGTAAACCTTTATTAACAATTGTGCTATATATATTTAGAAATGCCAAAATTGTCCCCTGATAATAATGTATTATTGAATGATGTGTTTGTATTTGCAGGGCGATAAGGAGGCAGAACTTGGTCTACCTTTCTCACCTCTGTGCGACCGTAAGTCCACTATGGTGGCTCAGTCCCAGATTGGTGAGTGACACAAACACACTCTAAGTGTAATTGTAATACTTATTTTAAAGGAATAATTCACCCAAAAAGGAAAATTAGCAGAATATGTACTCACCTTCAGGCCATCTAATATGTAGATGAGTTTCGTCATCAGAACAGATTTGGAGAAATGTAGCATTCCATCACTTGTTCACCAATGGATCCTCTGCAGTGAATGGGTGCCGTCAGAATGAGAGTCCAAACAGCTGATAAAAACATCACAGTAATCCACAAGTAATCCACACCACTCCAGTACATCAGTTAACATCTTGTGAAGTGAAAAGTTGCATGTTTGTAAGAAACAAATACATCATTAAAATGTTTTAGCTTTAAACCGTCACTTCTGTCCAAAATATGAGTCCATATATTAATGCTTTCTCCCGTGAAAAAATGTATCCCCTGTTGTCCACCAGAATATTTGTTTAGAATTGGCCGTTTGTTTTTGTTTTTGATTTTTTTTGCTTGTAAATGTTGCTTGATCTGTGCATATGTCTCTCCTGATTCAGACGAGATTACTTTTTCACTGGAGAAAGCGATATTGTTGATAGAGGACTCGTATTTTGGTCAGAAGCAATAGTTAAAAGTTAAAAAATAGCAATAGTTGAAGTTAAAAAAAGTCTTAATGGTATTTGTTTCTTACAATCACGCAGCTTTTTGCTTCACAAGATGTTTATTGATGGACTGGAGTGGTGTGGACTACTTGTGGATTATTGTGATGTTTTTATCAGCTGTTTGGACTCTCATTCTGACGGCACCCATTCACTGCAGAGGATCTATTAGCGAGCAAGTGATGTAATGCTAAATTTCTCCAAATCTGTTTCCATGAAGAAACAAACTCATCTATATCTTGGATGGCCTGAGGGTGAGTAAATCCTCAGCAAATTTTCATTTTAGGGTGAACTATTCCTTTAAATTGGAACAGGGGAAAAAATGACACATTTCAGCTTTAAACTTGCAATAGCTGAAACAGCTTTCTTGAGGATCATGCGTATGAGGATAATTTATTCAAATAGCTTCTTAAAAAAAATCAAGCACAGTGCAAAAAAAAAAAGCCATTTCTTTATCATTTCCTGCAGGTTTCATTGACTTCATCGTTGTTCCCACGTTTACGGTTCTGACGGACATGACCGAGAAGATCGTCACACCGCTCATCGAAGAGGCCACAAGTTCAGGCCTGGCTGGTTTCCGCAGGTCTGCTTCTGCAGTACAGGAATAGAGATAATGAATGAACATTAAGACAGACAAAATAGTGCCTCATGGCAAAGCTTGTCTTTTTATCGAAACCCAGTTCACTGATGCAATTGCAGTCATTACTGCGAATCCAATTTAGTCTTACTCAGATACCTCAGTTTCATCATTTGGAGAAAAAAAGTGAATGTGAATAAATGCGCTACTGTCTCTTAGCCTTGTTATTCAGTCAAAAAGGGATCCATCAGTTCAGACAGAAGTTAGAGTGACTCCACTTCAACACTCTTTTAGTTTGCAAGTTTCTTTGGATTTTCTACGTAGGAGTTGAATTGCTGCTGCTGACTGAGCATGATAGCACCTTCTCTCTTTTCAAATAACATCTGCATATACGGGACTAAATCATATCCCTTCTCTTTAGAATATACAGTCAACTAAAACAGATCAAAGGTTCATAGAAAGGACACAAAGCAGCAGCAGCATATTAATGATCAACAGAGCAGGAAAACAACAGAACTGTGTGGATAGATGGGCTACTGAATGAAATTTAGGTAGATGTGGAGATGTTACGGAAGCTTAGTGGATGTGATGTAATTGCTGCCAATGCATTTGTAATGTGATTTGTGATGAGTTAACCGTTCGTCCTGTCCCCATCATCTCAAACAGCATTAGCGCGGGAGATGCGTCGCGGAGCAGTGTGAACAGCTCTGGTTCTGATAGCAGCGGATCTTATAACTGCTCGCTGCTCACTGTGGACCTGAAGAACTTCAAGGCCATCTGGAACGAGGAGGTTTCTCTGAACAGAGAGCGGTGGAAGACGCAGGCAGCTAAAGGTGCGAGCACAATGTTCCATGCAAGAATGCCTGTGTTATATATCGGTATGCAAATAAAACATCCTCAAACAGGATTGTCTGCACACTGGAACTCAATGGCAACACAAAATTAGCATGAAATTAAAATAATTATGTTTTATTTTGGAGAAAAACAGGGTGATTAGTCTGGTAAAACTCTTCTAAATATACATTACCGTTCAATAGTTTATAATCTGTACTTTTTAAAAAAAAAATTTTTAAAGAAATTAATACTTTTATTCAGCAGGGATGCATTAAATTGATCAAAAGTGGTAGTAAAGACATTTACAGTGTTACAAAAAAATTTCAAATAAATGCTGTGCTTTTTAACTTTTTATACATCAAAGAATCCTGAAAACAAATGTATCACAGTTTCCACCAAAAACATTAATAAGCACAACTGTTTTCAACACTGATAATAAATCTAAATGTTTCTTGAGCAGCAAATCAGAATGATTTCTGAAGGATCATGTGACACTGAAGACTGGAGAAATGATGCTGAAAATTCAGCTTTACAATCACAGGAGTAAATGAAATTTTTAAATATATTTAGATAGAAAGCAGTTATTTTAAATGAGACTTTCAAAAGCATTAAAATAATCTTACTCAAACTCTTGAACAGTAGCGTAATAAATCAATATAAAATAAAACTAAAACTGAATTTGTTTCTCATGATCTGAACAACCTTTTGAAATAAAGGCTTCTGCTTGAAGTTAGTTATTGACAAATATGCCTATGCATAAATTTCCGTACATAACTAACATTTTAATTAAAAAAATGTTTGAATGTAGTTGGATTGGATAGGTAAACCAGCCATTAAGTGTCCAAGATACATGTAAACTCCTTCAAAAGTGTTTTAAAAACCCAGGATGTACCCTTGTGAATTTGGGTGTGAAAATGTTGAGATCAGAAGCACAAATGGAAGTATGGGAATTATTTCATACTGTAGTTTGATGACTTAAAACTGGGGAAAATAGGGCTAAATTGGTACAGTACATCCAAACTTTTAGCAGCTCATGCATTCCGAGTAAGCGAATAGAGAATCATGTGCCTCCCGCTGTGTCTCATATCAGAGACGGAGGAGAAGGCCAAACGAGAGCAGGAGGAACAGCAGGAGGCAACAGCAGAAAACCAGGAGCACAAAAAAGACCCAGAGCAGCCGGGACCAAAGAAAGACAGGGTGGGAGAGGACGACCCGGAGCCAGGGGGGGTAAACAAACCCCCAGAAGAAAGTCCCCATGACAAATCAAAGAAAGAAGAGGCACATCAGAAATTACAGAACGGTATTGTGTTAAAATGATATGATTGTTACTGTCAGCTCAGTTCATGTTGCTCAAGTGTAACTTTTAGTAATGACTGCCCTCTGGTGGATAATCAGAGGAGAGGAGTATCAAATGAACAGAGAAAGATTTGTTAAAAAATATGGTTGATACTTCTTCTGGTTCAGTTGTCAAATTAGAAATAGAAGGTCACCAAGTGCATTGCATTGTGGGTATTCAGTGCATACAAAATTTGATCAAATAAATGCAGCCTTGGTAAGCAGAAGAGATTTTCAAAAACATTAAAAAAATCGTACTGATCCAAACTTTTCAACGGTAGTGTAATAAATCAGAACTATTCAGTGCATACTGAGAATCTGCATACTTGTGCACAGTGCTGGCCTAAATCTTGAAAAAATAATATGAGTAGTAGTATGGCAATATGCTATTCCAAACATGGTACGTTTTCCAAAGTGGTACAGTTCCTGTGTGTCATCTCTAATAATCTGATGTCTGTAAACAGGAGAAGTGTCTGAAGAGGTAGAATCACCAGCAGATGAACATAAGAGAACGCTCCGTGGTAAACATACATATTTATTCTGTAACAGAGACTTATGTTGCTTTAAAACATACTGTAACTACATATTGTGACACCAACAACAAATTTAGACACTTAATGTCTGAATGTTAATGCATCATATAATAAAATATCAAAACAAGTGGCATTAAAGAAAGATAGCAAAACATTTGAAAGTTTGGGGTCAGTAAAAAAATATTTAAAGAAAAAATCCTTGCATTAAAGTGACAGTAAAGACAATTGTAATGTTACAGAAGATTTCTATGTCAAGTAAAAAATATCATATTCATCAAAGGATTCTGAAAACATATATATTTCCACAAAAATATGAAGCATTGGTAATAAGAAGAAATGTTTGTTGAGCAGCAAATCAGCATATTAGAATGATTTCTGAAGGATCATGTGACACTGAAGACTGGAGTAATGATGCTGAAAATTCAGCTTTGCATCACAGGAATAAATCATACATATTTATTCTGTAACAGAGACTTATGTTGCTTTAAAACATACTGTAACTACATATTGTGACACCAACAACAAATTTAGACACTTAATGTCTGAATGTTAATGCATCATATAATAAAATATCAAAACAAGTGGCATTAAAGAAAGATAGCAAAACATTTGAAAGTTTGGGGTCAGTAAAAAAATATTTAAAGAAAAAATCCTTGCATTAAAGTGACAGTAAAGACAATTGTAATGTTACAAAAGATTTCTATGTCAAGTAAAAAAATATCATATTCATCAAAGGATTCTGAAAACATATATTTCCACAAAAATATAAAGCATTGGTAATAAGAAGAAATGTTTATTGAGCAGCAAATCAGCATATTAGAATGATTTCTGAAGGATCATGTGACACTGAAGACTGGAGAAATGATGCTGAAAATTCAGCTTTGCATCACAGGAATAAATGACATTTTACAATATATTACAACAGAATACAGTTCTTTTAAATTGTAACAATATTTCACAATATTACTGTTTTGACTGAATTTTTCATCAGATAAATGCAAAAACACCAATGTTGATATTTGACATTTAACAAAAGACATTGAGACTTCAAAAATGATGAAATGAAGCAACATTAGCACAGGAGCATTCAAGACATGCAGATACAGAATCTTGATTTGATGTATTATCTAATGCAATGACATTCAGGCGTTTTTCAGTGTGACTTTTTTGTTTTTTTCATGTCTGATGCTATCTAAATGTCTTCAATCTGCTTTGAACAGAAACTGCAAATGCCTAGAGTGACTTCCATTGGCGTCTTGAGGTCCGATGTCAGACACAGAGCGGTGAACTTGCCATCAGGACAGTGCTCAGTTCTGAAAGTCCACGGCGCCCTCTAGAGGATGCAGCTAATGCTTACATCACTTTGTGTTCGGCCTCTATCCCCTCCAAAGCTGCCATTATCTCCAGACTTTCATAAGGCTGATCTCTCTGAATGATGAAGGACATAACGGACCAGAGATAACAGCTGCTTTTGTCTGGTCTGTTTTATTTACAGAAGCAGATCTCATTTCCTTCCCAAACCTTTAGAGTGCACTAAGAAAAGCATGCAGCGGCTGAAACGATGCCATCGAATGTTAGGATTCTTATTAAAACCTCCATTTCAAATGCTTTCTATGTTTTTCCGCATTTGAGCAGCCTTGCAGTCGGATGACTTGGTATGTGTGTAAAGCTCAAACTGTGATTTCTATCTAAATATATATATATATATAATATGTGGCCTGCAGTAAACTGTAAATAACTAATCTTAGCAGCAGTTGCACCCATGAACAATATTCTGCTTTTCGGCCAACAGCGATGGTGTGTTCAGCTATTTTAAATGCGCTTTACCTGGCATGGACTGATGCATTTCAGCAAACATGCTCTGCCTCTGACACGCGTTTGTTCGCCTCATCTGCTAATAGAGGTCGCATATATGAAACCCTGAATATGTATATGTATTACTATTGTAAATGACTGTCTGCGTTTAGATCAGAGCTTTTATAACTTGAGAAAAGCCGTAAGAAGTGGCAGTATTTGAGCACGTCTGTGTGCAGCTGTGGAGTAGAAAACGTCTGATTCAACCTAAGATTTGACCTTCTCTCGCTTACCTTCGGATGCCTTTCTTCGTGTAGTCTTTCTGAAAGCGAACCGAACTGAAACGTCCTCTGTAGGAAACGCTCACACACAAACAAGCAGTCACCGTAGACGATGTAAGACTTATAACTGACCGTAGTAGTGTGTAAGTCATAACCATATCACTGTGCTCTCTCTGCAATACCTGCATATTACGCCGTATGTCATTTTTACTGGTTTCCTTGGGAATTTGTGACACGTTTTTCTCTGTCCTTTGAGCATCTCAAGAAATCTGAAGAGAGCATGTCCAGGTCATGTTTCACTCCAAAATCAATCATAAACAAATAGGAAACGACATTTTGCATGACGAAAAGAACCCAATTTTTAAGACTATAAGTAAATGTAGAATAGATTGTTGAAAATACTGAAATATGATTACATTATATAAATGAGCATTAATTAATGGCGATAAAACGGGGGAAGTCCAATTTTTTAATATTTTTGTAAGAAGTCTCTTATGCTCACCAGGGCTTCATTTATTTGATGAAAAATGCAGTAAAAACAGTAATATTGTGAAATATTATTACAATTTAAAATCACTGTTTTCTATTTTAGCATGTTTTAAAATGTAATTTATTCCTGTGATGCAAAGCTGAATTTTCAGCATCATTACACCGGTCTTTAGTGTCACATGATCCACAGAAATGAAATATAGCTTCTTATTTTCTTTTTGATTTCAGGGTTAAATGTGACCTGTATATGTTCTTGACAGCTTTTCTGAGGTTCATCCATTAATATGTTCAGCATTCAGGAACTAGTCTGTTAATTGAATCATTTAACTCTGTTCTTTTCTTCTATTTTTTTCCATCTGTTTTGTTGTAAATATGGTTTCTCTGACCGAGTGAGTCTGAGATGGGATGTGTGACTGGATAAATGCATGCATTCACAACGACTGGATGTGTTCGTTTTCTGAGGGTGTGACGTGAGTAAAGCTGAGCTTCGGAATTGTATTTTATTTATACAAAATCTGTAAAATTTTTATGCATAACTGTATCTTGTGTATGTATATTATTTACCATATTTATTCATGTAAAAGTCTCCCCCCCTCCATATTTTTACACTGCAAAATGAATAGCATTGTTTACCCTGACAAAATGAGAGTAAGTAATGGATATGCATTTCTCCTGAGATGAAGCAAATTGTAATTTTATTACATGGGTCACATGATTTAGTTTGCCTTGTGGTTTACAGTAAAGTTTCCTGTAGATTCAGACTATTTACTAGAGGTCATGGATGCTAATCCTGTGTGTGTGTGTGTGTGTGTGTGTGTGAGCTGATCATGTTCAGTTTGTTAAAGGTGACACTGTGATCTTTAGTGTCTAGCCGTCCCCATGATGTCTGTTTTTGAGCAGGACGCAGAGAAAGAGAAAATCCTCTGTCTGCACACGCGTGATTCACAATAAACATCAACTTAAAGGGCTCAGAACAAACGTGCTGCTGTTTTTGGGACTGAAGTGTGTGTGATTTGAGAAGAAAAAGGAATAGTTCCTCCATAAATCCAATTATGTTATAATTTACTCTCTCTCATTTCATTTCCAAACTCGTATGATTTCTTTTGTTCAACACACTTACATTTATGACTTATACATTAGCCTAAATTTAATATTTATATATTTTAATTGCGTAATTAATTTCCATCCATTTGGATCACACAGTTTAAAGATAAACTAATAAACTTTATGATGTTTAATTGTCAGTCATGCATAAATAAAACAGGAACGATTTCTACAAACAAAAAGCGTAGTTTATTATTAACTATTTGCATTTGATTTTATTTACATAATGTTTTCATAATGCATTTATTAAATTTGCTTAGTCAGCATAAATCTGTTCATCGTGAAAATTAAATTCATTTAGTTAAAAATGGATTTAATGATGATGAATATATAAACCTGGTTATTGTGTATTTAAAACACATACAGTAATCTTAACTGCTTGATTTATGTGCAACCGACAATTAAGCATCACATATAGTTTATTTGTTTATTTTTAAACTACGTAATCCAAATGGATGGATATTGTATATGCAATTCAAATACATGTCTTAAATTTAGGCCTAAATATTTTTTAAATACAAAAGGCAAGATGTTCAGCCAGTAAAAACTTTATTTTGGTGTGTGTATGTGTGTGTGTACCTCTTGCAAAGATATTGTATGGATTCAGAAGACTTGAAATATAGTGCATATGGAGTACGTTGTGATGATTTTATGGTGTGTTTTGGTCCTTTTTGGATCTTGGCAGTCACTAAATGCTTTTATTGTATGGACAAGAGCAGCGTGTACTTTCTGCTTAATTTCTCCTTTTGTGTTCAACAGAAGAAACAAAGTCATATGAGGAGGCCTGAGCAAATGATGAGGAATTTAAATTTTGGGATGAATTGTTCCTTAATATTTAACGGTGTTAATATTATGTTAACGTCCCCCTGTAGTGAAAATCAAGTTTTTTATGTTGTTTATTTGTCTATGTGGTGTTTTTAATTTTAATTGTAACGACTGTTACAGTATCCACTGTAGTTGTCTGCTAGTAAACCGTTTTAGCAGTCATTATCCGTGGATCAGGAGGCCCTGGCTGGTGTGACTGAGAGGAGGCGGGGCTTATTTGCATGTTCATATATCTGTGTATAGTAAATGAGGTAAGGGTGTAGTGTTACATTCAAGCTATTTTTCACAAGAAAAAACATTTAAATATGTCATTTTGATGATCAAAGATGAGTTTTAAGGGATAAAATGTTTGACTACAGTGGGACATTAAAGGGGTCATATGATGCGATTTCAATTTTTCCTTTCTCTTTGGAGTGTTACAATGAGAGAACTGATTTTCTCTAAGGAAGGTAATGCTTGCTATACTATGCACAGTATATACTGGCAGATTGTTTTCGAAAATGTATGCAATAGCCTATGCCCTTTCAATTTTATGGAGAAGAGCAGCATGAACATTGCACTAGACCTCTGTTTTTGTGTTCCTCAGAAGAAAGAAAACCATACATGTTTGGGGCTATTTGGTGAGGAAATGATGACAGAATTCTCACTTGTGGGATTATTATTAACAGTATTGAAACAAAATCTGCCACTAGGTGGCACTGTTAAATTAAGGAAAGTAGCATGGATGACCCCACAGAATTCAGACACTAAGAAATTTCTTTGCATTAGACACATAGTCAAATCAGTAGTCATATGCACTCAAATCTTTTTTCCAATAACTTTTTCCTCTTCATTTTTGCTTAATGTCTTTTAATCCTGATTTTAGTTGTTTTGTTCATTTTGAACAGTATATCTATTGTTTTTTTCATTTGCAACCAAAAACTTTTCATTATACCAGATGTTTTACTTAAGGTGTTTTTGTTTCATCTTTCAAATAAACACTTGCACTTGCTTTTCTATGTATCTAATGCAATGACGGGGACATGAGTGAGTGCTGCTCATATGACTGTCTGTCACTCTATACAGTTTTCACAACAGCTTCAATCTTGGAAGATTGGAAGCCATTCGCCTTTTTAGACGCCACTGTACCATTAGAGTGATTTTGAAACTGATATTTCAAGGTAAAACAAAAACCTTACATACAGTTGTTTTAATGTATGCCTTTTTATTCAATTTCAATTCAAACATTCACATATTTTAGAGCGGGCGCGGCCATTTGTAACTTGAATGTGCGAGGCTTCCGGTGTCATTCGCTTCCGGTCAAAACGATCTGCTTGATCTTGCAAACAGGTATTTGTCAAGATATTATTTTAATATATTGAAGTAATCATGAACACACTGCAACGCAAATAGTTTTAGTTTTTTCCACACTTTTTATTCTAGTTATTCTTCTAGTTATTCACTATTGAATCCAGAAAATAGCTTACTTTTACATTGCAAAATAGAATATTTGTGGATGGAACTGAATTGTGTACCTGTTTCCTTCCCTGTCCAGCACTCCAGTCCTCATCATACACTATCTGTCAACAGAAATATGAGACAAAATGTCCTCGCAGAAGTGTACAGGTGCTTATACAGTTGTCAAATTCTTTAGTTTAACAAAAACCCAACATAGCAACATAACACCTCGCTTACACCATATTCAATTTTCACACAGCAAATATGTTGAAGAGAAAATGATCATCGGCATCAAAGCAGATGCTTGTGTGTTCATACATCTGTGTTTAAGGGTCCCCATCCACCTCTATATTGTGAATATATATTTGTTTGGGTAGTAAATGATGTATGTGACATATTTACATGATATAGTCTTGCGTTTATCATATACCGTATATTTCGTAGCTGTTACAGTGATGTGTATATGTATCCAAAACCACACCTATACACATGCGCAGTAACACAACTACTCTCTCTTAATTAAGAATGAACAGCTTTTGTTGAGCATATTGTGAGCAGAAAGTGAGGTCTTACTTTAGACCTTCCGTGTTTCACAGTCTCTCTTGTTTCCTAAAGGTCAACGCATTGAAAGCGACTTTTCGAAGAGGAATATTGTAATTAAGAAGGAGTCGCCGTAGCAACAGGCCATATGCTGTGTTGAATATTGCAGTAATGGAGGTGTCAGAGTAAGTGTTGCCCGGAAGGTTCGAGTGATTTTTTTCATTTATCAGTTAAATTAATAATAAATGCAAATATTTTGTTGTGAGATTGGAAAGATTTTATTTTGTAATTTGCTTCAAGCAAAAATTCGGGATCAGAACAAGTGCATCTGCGGCCTGCTGTCAATTACCACAGACAACAACTTCATTTTTCTTTTCTTCTTTTTCTTTTAATTTATAGTAGTTTTTACACTTATGCATTTAGCAGATGCTTTTATCCAGAGTGACTTAAAATAGAGGAACAAACGCAATTCATCACATAGTCAACAGTGTTCATAATGTACAATGTTGTATTAGAAAGCTAGACTAGTTCAATAAAACCATAAAAAAAATGCATTACTTCAACTGAAATAAAATAAAATATATAATAAAAAAAAACTTTGCCAAGGCAACCATTCTCATTTTCATTTAGTTTAACTCAATGTGTCAATAAAAACCATAGACATAAAAAACTAATGAAAATAATAAAAGCATACAAAAAATACTAAAACTTAAACAAAAATTAAAATTAAGACAAAATAACAAAATCAAAAGACAAAAACTTCAATAAAACCATTAAAAAAATGCATTACTTCAACTGAAATAAATTAAAATATATAATAAAAAAAAAAACTTTGCCAAGGCAACCATTCTCATTTTCATTTAGTTTAACTCAATATGTCAATAAAAACTATAGACATAAAAAACTAATGAAAATAATAAAAGCATACAAAAAATACTAAAACTTAAACAAAAATTAAAATTAAGACAAAATAACAAAATCAAAAGACAAAAACAAAAATAAATAAAATAAAAACGCAATATCAAAATATTAATAAAAACTATAATAGTATATGCATATACTCTAATATTTCCGTACAGAAATGTCATGAAGTTGTTTGACGGCATGTTTCAATCTGTTTGACTTTATTACTAGGAATTTCTCTCTCTCTCTCTCTCTCTCTCTCTGAAAGTCAGTGGGGTCCAAAAAAAAAAAAAAAACTTTTTAGGTGAACTATCCCTTTAAATCATAATTTTTGTGTTGTCATTACTGTTTTAGGTGAATTAACTTTGTAATTCCAGGATTTCTATTTAAACTGGCTCTTTCAAGTAGTTTGCTATCAGACGTTTGCACACAAGATATAAGCGATTTTGTCCTACTGTAGCCTCATTTTAGTGTTTAAATATTGTGGCTATACTTCTGAAACCTTGAGTATTTTAACATGTATCCTAGTGCAATGTCTTGCCCCACAGACTTCCGTTATATTTGTGAAGAATCCAGAAAATTCCTGGTAATTCCAGTAAAAATTCCAGTAAAAGTCTTGAACATTTAACAATTACCTCAGTAATGAATAGAATTTGTACACAGACAGACAGACATGAGTTTGCAAACACAAAGAGACAAATGAAAGAGTCCCTGTCAAATGAAGCACAGCCTCATGAGATCCGTCCTCATCGTGACTGAATTCAACAAATGTTCTGGTATGATTGACAGCTGATGTCAGCGACTGGACGCCACCCAGCCACTGATGAAACCGCATTTCCTGTTCCAAACCAGCTCTGGAGCGACTGCAAGTACATGAGTGCCATCATTTACTGGCAGTGAGTCAGAGAGAGAAGCTGAGCCCGCCAATACACACGACCTGATAAGAAGGGTCGGATTATTGAGCTGCTGAGAGCAGGAAGAGCAGCCCAGAGTTCTCAGCACGCAGAGAGCAGAACATTTAACCCTCCCAAACATTATACAGTCATCACTGTCACGCTATACTGCTAGCACAACGCCCGCATTCTAGGAAGATACAAATACTTCAAATAAATCCAACATAAAAATAATTTGAGTATTCAATAGTAAAAATTTTAGAATTATAATAATTAATTATATATATTTAATATAATTTTTTTTTATTAAAAAACTAAAGCTAATGGTAAATATAGTATAACATTTATGTAGTATATATATTATACAAATTTAAAATACATTGTCACTATTAAATATGCAAATTAAATATTTTCATTTCGTTTATTTTCTTCTAGGTAAAATAATAATAATAGTAATAATAACAATGAGCAGTATGATTATATTATTAAACTAAGTGAATGAATGTATAAATGAATGAATAAATAAACTGAGGAAATTAAAACCACCCATCAAATATTTAATCTATGCATCTATTTTATTTTTTTTATTTTAAATCAAATTTAAAATGCATGATTTTATAAACTATATTATGTATGCAAATTAAATATTTTCATTTAGTTTATTTTCTTCTAGCTAAAATAATATAATATTATATTGGTCATTACGGTTTAAAAAAACTAGAAGAAATTTGACTAAATTAGTGAATAATTAAATAAATCATTACATAAACTGAGGAAATTAAAATCATGTCAAATATTTAATGTATGAATTTACATTATTTTTATTTTAAATTAAATGTAAAATGCTTGATTTAATAAAGCTACAGGATTATTTAGAGATGCAATTTTTTATACCATAAGTGGCAGTTTGATTAAACTGCATTGAGAGCTTTTAAACACAATAAAGAACTCATTCATGATGTGCTGATGATCACATGACCTTTACATATTTGTAAACACAAAAATGAACATCTGCAGGTAAAATCTAAAGGTGTTAGTGATTAGGGTTGCAAAAAGGTGGAAACTTTCCAGTAAATTTCGGAAATATTCCAGAAATTTTGGAAACGTTCCAGGAGTTTTTTTTGGAATATTCCAGGGAATTTGGGAAAGTTTCCAGAAATGTTCCACCCCTTTGCAACCCTAGTAGTGATATACGGTATTTGTAAACATCATAATGAATGAAACGTTATGTAGAAATATATGAAGTTATGTTAAAATGAAAAGAAGCAGATGTTTCTCCTTTATTTCAAACACTGATGCCACATTTCTCCTGTTATTCTGATTCTTTAGCTCTTGTTAACATGTGATATTTACCCTGCAGCAGAACATATGAATCCCTTTCACCTCTCCAATATATTTACATTGTACATTTTAAAAACAAATAAATTATTCATGATTTCAGATTTCATGTTAATTAGTACTGGTTTTCTCCATCTGTGTTTTCATGTTTTAGACCCCACTGAATATTTTAAATCTTTCACTTCTCATAGCAACGCTTGTTTAAAACAGAATGTAGCAACAAACCTCTCGCTAGGAGAAACTTCTCCTTAATTGAAAGGCACACATAAAAGATCAACCTTTCTATATTTAACACCCTAAGCGTTTGTGCATGTCTTTCAGGAAATAAGACACCTCCACGTATGTGTGTGTTTGTTTGTGTGTGACCATCGTTGAGTTCGACTCACACCTTTACCTCCACCTGGGTAGAGTGGGCTGCTGGCATATGGGCCATGTAATTGGTAGAAACAGCACAGCTGTAGATGGTGGTTCTGAGACCCAAAGTCCTCTAATCATGGCAGAATAACAGTGGCCAGCCAACCTGCACGTCTCTGTGTGTGTGTGTGTGTGTGTGTGTGTGTGTGCACGCCTGTCCTCTACTGCCGTCAGACCACCACTTTTGATAATGTGAGATTATTCCCTTACAGCTCCTACAGAAAACATAGTAGCCCTTTTGATAATCTTACAGAAGAAATCACATTTTTGTTCTTGTGCAAACCTATAGAAGGGTTTGGTTCACTCAAAAATGAAAATGAAAATTCTGTCATTGTTTACTCAACCTCATGTCATTCCAAACAGTTAGTTAACTTAAACTAAACTTAAAAAAAAAAAATGTTTTGACGAAGGCAAAATAGCCGCAACGCGTAGGTGTGCACTTGTCACCTGTTTTTCAAAACTTATAGCCATGATAAAATAAAGGCTTTTTAAAACTTTCTGAATAAGATTCGAGTGCCTTGGACTACTATTATTCTTACGAAAAAAATAAGTTACTTGGAAAAAAAAAAACTTTTAACTGAAATAAAATATTACTTAATTTCAACATTTGTTGAAGAATGTTAAAAGGGCAATTGAGGACAAAAGAACATAAAATGACAGAAAACGTACCATAAAAGTGAATCAATGGAATCTGGGAAAACAGTTTAAAAACAGTCAACATTTATGCAATTCCATTTTCCAACCATGTTGTTAATGTTAGCTAAAACTAAAACTATTAAAATGATTTTCGTTAATTAAAAATATCTAAAAGTAAATATAAATCTGAAATTTGGGTAAAAGTAGTCCATATGAGTCATGGATCTGGGAAACCTGTTGTAAAACAGTCATAATTTCTGCAATTAAATTTTCCAACCAGCTTAACTGTTAACTAAAAATACATTAAATCCAACCATGTTGTTAATGTTAGTTAAAACTAAAACTATTAAAATGATTTTCGTTAATTAAAAATATCTAAAAGTAAATATAAATCTGAAATTTGAGTAAAAGTAGTCCATATGAGTCATGGATCTGGGAAACCTGTTGTAAAACAGTCATAATTTCTGCAATTAAATTTTCCAACCAGCTTAACTGTTAACTAAAAATACATTAAAGCGGTCATATAATGCGATTTAAAATTTTCCTTTCTCTTTGGAGTGTTACAAGCTCTTGGTGCATAAAGAAGATCTGTAAAGTTGCAAAGACTAAAGTCTCAAATCCAAAGAGATATTCTTTATAAAAGTTAAGAGTCAACCACACCTACCTAAAACGGCTCATTCTAACACGCCCCCACATGTCTACGTCACGATGTGGGAAGATTTGCATAACGCCGCCCAAATGTTCACGCAAAGAAAGAAGGCATAACTTTTATTCTCGCTGTAGTATTGTTGTTGCCGCCGCCTCCATGTCGTGAAGGCGCTGTGTGTTTCGTTGTGAAAGCGAAACTACTTTATTTGGCCTTCCAAAAGAACAGTTCCGGAACAGTTCAACCCAAATATTCAGATGTGTGCAGCGCATTTTATGGAGGACGAGGACTGTTTCCTGATCCTGGGAGAGTACAATGCTGGCTGTTTTGACTCACAGACTGTAAGTACGTTTTCATATTTAAAGAATTTGCCTGCATTACACCAAATACACAACATAATGTTTTTTTTAACAACGTCATATGACCCCTTTAAAGCTATGTAGAAAATCTAAATAATAATAATAAATGACAATCACATAAGTTACTTTAACATTAAAAAGAGAAAGTATACAGATAAAAGCTAATTCAAAATATTAATAAATACTACAACAGCATACAATAGATACTAAGTTAACAGATTCCAAAACCTTTGAAAAAAAATAAAATTTGAAACGTTGCCTTGCAGCTAACTAAAATAATTTGAAGTTACTAAAATTACTAAAACTACCAAAAATACATTAAAACTAAATAGAAATATATGAAAAACTTTTTCAAAATATTAGTAAGTACTATTATAGTATAAATAAAATACTATCCAACACACTTCACCTTTAAATTTTGGTCTATTACTCACTCAAAGCTATACAGTAGATTATAAGACTTTAAGACTGATATCATACTTTTATGGTACTTTTTTTTTTTTTTTTTTTTTTTAATGCCACTGCAAGAAACATCTGCGTGAAGAAAAGAGGTTTACTCAAAGAGGTATGGCACATGCATCTTTCTTTGACACATCCTTCTTTTTTCTGCCTGTATAGATTGTCTGTACCACCAGCAGCTTCGGAACGGACCAGCAGTCGGAGTGTCACCTGTGATATTGGCAGGCGGTTTGTCTCATCTCTGTCTCATTGCGAGAGTTCCAGCGCCTTCATTAGCAACTCGGCTCGTCACACTGCCTTTAAACGCTGATAATGTGATAATTAAAACAGCTGACGAGCACGAGCTGTCATCGCTGTGGCAACAAAAAGCCTCATTTACAGGTGGAAGAATAGCAAAGCATCATCCAGGTTTGCCATCCGCCTCATGGCACACTATGATATAGCTGCTAAAAACCTGAGGAAAAATACTGGGTGGTACCAGGGTAGAGAGATTGAATCAGATGGAATACCATAGTACTTTGATACACTACAGTTCAAAAGTTTTTTTTTTTTTTTTTTTTTTTTTTTTTTTTTTTTTGCTCACCATTTATTTGATTAAAAATACAGTAATATTGTGAAATATTATTATAATTCAAAATCAGTGTTTTCTATTTGAATTTTATTTTAAAATGTAATTTATTCCTGTGATCAGAGCTGAATTTTCAGCATAATTACTCCAGTCTTCAAGTCACATGATCCTTCAGGAAAAAAAAGTGTTTTAAAATTTTTTTTTAAATTGGACGTTTTGAGAATATGCAGAAATAATGTTTTCATAACTTAAACATTCTTAGAACATTTTTTTGTTTGCTGGGTTTTTGTTATTATTAAATTATTCTTATCTGATTCAAAAAAAAAAAACATATCCGAAAGTCATTCCTGTTGGAATTCTTCCCAACTTTCACCTCGGCGTGTAACTGGACTCATGTTGAGTGTGTGTGAATCACTATAAGAGTATTAGGTGGCAGATAAATGCATTTCCCCTTCCTCTCTCCATCTCTTTCTTTCAACTACACAATGATTTATTACCTGTGTGAACTGGACCAGAACGTGGAGAATGCCAGCTGAGGCGTTTTGGGGGGCTGTGTGTGTGTGTGTGTGTGTGTGTGTGTGTCCAAATGTTGGCGTTTTGGGGACTGCCCTCTGCTGCACAGAGAAATATTTACTGGAAAAGTTTGTCTGCTATATGATTTAAGGACGATGAAGCGTAAACTAAACACAGCTGCACTTCTAACAGTCTTCTCGCAAGACTGCACTACAGAGATTCATAGTTGTCATACACTATGGGCCTAAACTACAGTAGCACTTAACACAACAATGTCTAACACTAACATAACCAGGGTACCATGTTGGGATGTTGGGGGTTAATCATTCAGAATCACAGAATAGGACTTTCAGTAATTAATATCTTAGGAAGGTTGTTTTTTTTTGTTTTTTTTTGAAGGTCAAATAAAAAAATTAAAAACTTCTACAAAAGCTACAAGAAGTGTATTGGACATTTCCACTATATTATTTAATAATAATAATAATAATAATAATAATAAAAATATACA
>NW_015644008.1:850838-856812 GCF_001515625.1 Sinocyclocheilus rhinocerous
TTTAATAATAATAATAATAATAATAATAATAAAAATATACAGTTTTCTGAATTGGCCCAATAGTGGGGCATGTTGTCACACACTGTTTTCCTATTATGCTTCTCAAAAAATTTAAAACAAAAAAGTAAAAAATTAAAAAATAATCATTAAAGAGCAAAAATGTAAAAGAAACATTTTAAAATAATTTTAAAAATATATAAATATATATACTGTATGAAACCATTATTTTGTTAATAAATAATATTTTCATACAGAATTTCTAACATCTAAAACAGTAAAACAATTATAAGAGACAAAACAATATATTATATTAATTATATATATTAAATTAAAATAAAAAAGCCAAAGGTAACATTTTTTAATAAATAAAATAAAAAGAAAAAAAATAATAAATACAAAAAAAAAACATATTGTATGAAACCATAATTTTTGTCCAATTAATTTATAACATTTAAAACACATTTGCCCCAATCTGACCCAGATTAAAACCAAACCAAAAAAGCTGTGTACTGAATTTATAACATTTAAAACAGAAAAACAATTCTGAAAGACAAAACAATACATTAGCAAAAAAAAGTCAACAGTAACATAAAAAAATTTAAAAATATTAAAATAAAAACATACTGTATGAAACCATATTTTTGGCCACTAAATTTGTACCATTTAAAACAAACGTGACAACTTGCCCCAGCAAAAACACTTGTACTGAGAACATAATTTAATGTAATTATCATAATTTAATTTCATTTAGTGCAGTTTAGTCTCACAGTGCAGTTTTATTGTGTTCATTTGCTCACCCAATAAATATAGCAAAAATCTTAATTTGGAGGACAGAATTTACATAAATAATCCTAATTGGTCTTTACTCAAAACATTCCTGCAATATAGCCACTGTGACAACTAGCCCCGTTCTCCTTTAAATACCTAAATATCATAATTACCGAGTAGCCTACCATCACTGTAAAGTTAGAGTTTGACTGAATGTATACCATACAAGTACATCATGACAGCACTATAGCAATGAATTAATTCTTTGCTCTGTTTACCAACTGAATGTTCCTCAAAATGTATATGCACGCAGGCTATATTATTCATATGTAAGTGCAGAGATTTTATGTAATATCTTCGCATTTATTATCCATCAGGCGACTCTATAACACGCATTCGTGAACTGATTTGCTCTTGCCTGCAGCATCCGTCGCCCTATAATCAAATACGCGATTCACTTTAAAGTCTAAATCATTTAGTCGTCTCTACACTGGTATTGCCGCAGCAGAACTTGCATTAATCTCTCTTTTTTTTTAACTCGGAGTTTTTTGACGGTAAATGAGAGCCTCCCGGTGCCCATTATCGCGCGCACCAGATGATGAGAGCGGAATGAAGGTCCCCAGAGACCGCGTCACGTGACCAACCAAACGTCAGTGGCAGATGGCATGGGTACCAGCTCTGGTGCCTGGCATGGGTGTCATTTCTCTGTGAAAGAGAGAGAGAGGGAGAGGGAGATTAAAGGAATTCTTACAGCTTCACATTAAGCACATGGGAGGCAGCTCTGCACGTCGCGAGGAATTCGAACATGCGAGCTGAACACTGAAAGAAACAGGTGAGCCATGGAAAACCAGTCTGTTGTAGAGCATCCGTTTTGGCATGCATGTGTTGTTGTTGTTGTTGTGTTTATTGTTATAAACAGTAACGCGCATATCTCCAGTCTTTCCTACCTTACAAGCATTGCCATGGTTTTAAGTTCACCCAGGATCGTTGCTATTTTATAATTACTGATAGTCTGTGGAAATAACATCGCCAGTCTAACCAATTAGAAATGAGCTACAGGACTGAAATCTGTATACATGACCACCACCCTCCTGAGATGACAATAGAAACTGTAAATCGTTGTGTAAAATGCATTTACTTAACAAAAACTAATTTTGAGTCGATTTATACAATTTCACATTTGGGAATTAGATATGTGATCACGCTAATGGATGTTAAAATGACAAAACGTGTCATCTGAATCAGCAGGTTCTCGTTTAATTTGATATATAACATCCACATAAGATTTATGTGTATGATTAAAAATAAAAACTAGAACCATCCTATATGACCAGACGGGTAATATTTTCCAATGTAGGTGTATTAGAAACCATCAAAGATGAAAAATAAACAGCACGTAGGTCTAGATTTCAATGACGAACACGTTCTATTTATTTATTTTTTTTATTACAGTTTTTCTGCATTTGTTAACTTTTATTTATCGGTTTTGAATGAAAATGTTTACCATGTTAAATTACAATGTTTAAAAGCATATTTTTGGGATGACATTCTAGTTTGATTACCACATTAATGCACAATATAGTGGGATAGATTTGTAAAAATGGCCCTCTTTTTACTTGCAACTTATTTACACAGTTAAGGATAAATTGTAGATTTGTAAACTGATTTGTTACAGATAAATATTAAAGTTTGGAACATCTTTTGAAACATTTTATATGCAGGTCAGACCAACAGTCTCGTTTTGGTTTTATGAATTTCTTAACTTAAGATAAAAAAAAACAATAGCAGATTAAATGTCACATTAATATTGTGGAGCAAAACGTTAAAGTTTCTTCAAGTAATGCTAATCACAGACTTTCTTTAGTCATAAATCCAAAGCCACTATTTAAAAAAAAATAAAAAATACTTTATGTAACCCATTGTCACTTAGGCTTCCGGGGAATTGACGTCATGACTGCTTTATTTTGTTGTTATTTTTGTCGTTATGCAGGGACGATGCTAACCGTACCATTTGAAGACCCAGACATGATGCGCGAGTCTCAGTTTGGTGCCACATTCACCCGTCAAGAAGACGCCCGGACACTCAGTAGCGCCGAGCTCAAGGAGACAGAGGACGACAACACAGAAAGGGAAGAGGAGGAGAGAGACGAGGACGAGAACGACCTCCCGAAGAAGAAAGGTCAGCGTAAAAAGAAATTCTCCGAAGGACGCGGCGACCGTGTCAAAATGCGCCGGAATGAAGCGAACGCGCGCGAGCGCAGCCGCATGCACGGCCTCAACGACGCGCTCGAGAGCCTGCGCAAAGTCGTGCCGTGCTACTCCAAAACGCAAAAACTCTCCAAGATCGAGACGTTGAGGCTGGCCAAGAATTACATATGGGCTCTATCTGAGACTCTGAGCGCGGGAAAAAGACCCGAGCTGCTGGGGTTCGTGCAGACCCTGTGTAAGGGCTTGTCACAGCCCACCACTAACTTGGTTGCGGGTTGCCTGCAGCTCAACGCCAGAAATTTCCTTACAGATCACAACGGGGACGTGTCGTTCTCTGGCAGGCCTCAGTACGATTCTCTGTACCCGTATCCGAACGCTGAGATGGCCACGCCCACCGGCCTCAGCTCTGGGACCAGGGACGGCGTCAAGCCGTTCCGGCCGTACAACTATTACGCGTCCTATGAGTCCTACTACGACAGCGCCTCTCCAGAGAGCAGCAGCCCTCATATTGACGGCCAAATGAGTCCCCCAATTAATTACAACGGGATTTTCTCGCTTAAAAAACACGAGGACCAAGTCGAGTACAGTAAGAACTGCCATTATGGGATGAGATACTGTAACGTTCCCGGCCGGGGTTCCATGTACCGCGTTTCCCCAGACAGCCATTTTCCTTACGACTTACATCCCCGCAGCCAATCGTTCCAGAGCCAGGACGAATTAAATACGGGTTTCCATAATTAAAAGCGAGCATAGGGGTTGGATGCCAGGTACACTAATCTATTAATTAATTAGTGCTTGTTGCCGATTGTTTTGCTTTGTTTTCGTTTGATTTCTTCATACGATATTTGAAAATAGCCTACTGTAAAACCAATTCTATTTATTTCAGACTGCATAGGTTGTTGCTCGTGCATTGACGCGGGCTGTGGGTGGCCTGTTACAATCAATTAATCAAAAGAAGATGGAAATAAAATGTTAAGCTTTTCAAACAACAATAGCCTACTTGTCTCATATCCTGTGCAAATGGATTTATTCGAGTGTTACATGAAACACAAAATCACGACAGCAATAATGGAACTATGCAACGCAGTATGACAAATATATTACCGTGCAAACATGTAAATAGCCTTATTGTGTGAATTTTACTATTCGTTAGACTTCTGTGTCTTACTTACTATTCTGACTGATTCCGCGTAATGTCATCAATTAAGGAAACTATTGTGATTTTGCTATGTAAAATGTTTTCCCCCCTATTTATTTCGTTTGTTCTCTGAGGAGCGTCGGGTCTTGTGAATGGTGTGAACTTGAGCTCACTTCGATCAGCTTGTCGAAATAAATCTTGAATGTGATCAACTGTGTTCATGCTCTTTCTTGAGGAAGTGACCTGAAAGATGAACGTTAATATAATTCATATTTGAACAATACTAGACATTAACGTATAGGCTATTATTAGTGAATAAAATGTTACGGCATCAGACTTTAATCTCGACTTCTACGTCTTGAAAAAGGAAATTTATTATTTATTATGAAGCTATCAGATTCGTATCTGATGACTGAGGTTATTTAATAACATGAAATAAGTGTAAAATCTTTTAAAACCATAAATCTTGTCTCTAAAAATGGCTTACTCTTAAAAATTGCCGTGTGACAGCGAATGAGTCTGACAGCTGACAATCTGATCGAAATACACTAACATGGTTCGAAATGATTTTGTGGGGATTCAGCAAAAAAACTTGAAATAATAAATATTCAATTAGCAGTTGTTTGGATTTGATCTTATGTTTATTCATATTTGAATATAAGTGCTCCATTGGGATTTCGGCGTGAACATGTTGAATTTATTGACCTTTTACAAGATTGTTAATAATGTTTTTGTTGTCCAAATAACGGACTTTAATGCAATTTCTAAAATTATTATTATTATTAAATAAAACATCTAACGAATTGACTGATTTACAGTTTATAGTTTGTTTTCTTTTTTTTCTTTTCAGATCAACAAGGTATACTTTCAGATGTCAGATAACACGATAACAGATAACAATTCTAATTTAAATAACAGTTTTATATTTTATTAGAGTATTAATTTAACACTTATTATATGGTTTTATTAAATACATATATTCCAAATTTGCGTCTCAGATTGTAAAACGAATAGACGAATTTCCATCAAGGAAACAAGACCGGAGTGATTCTGTGATTTTCTTCTTCTTCTTCTTCTTCTTCTTAATAATAATAATAATAATAATAAATGATTAAAGCGAAGTTTTTGAGAGTCAAACGAATTGCTGAGTTCGCTCAGAACTGACTTTATCCAGAGTTTGTCCGACTGTCAGTAAACGCCACACAAATCGGCAGCTACGTATCCGACAATTAAAATATTTAATAGATCAAATAGGAATTGCAAATATATATATATTTTTTTCACATTAAAAACATCTCATTTAAAACCCCATTCATCTGAAACTCAGCAGTTGTCACTGAGATTTACAGCCTTTTAACGTTTCTCTACAGGTTAAAATAAATGTCACCTGTAAAATTATAACAAGACGTTATACATATGTGAATAATTAATAGAAAATTATTTTTCAGTCAGGTACAAAATACGCTGAAGTAGCAAAGAGCACATGAAATTTAAAGCTAAACTTAAACACCGTTTGTATATTTGATGTGGATGTAAAATAAAACAAAAAATAAAATACAAATTATAAATAAAACAAAATAAAATTCATAAATATTCGTAACATTGCAGTGAAGGTAAATGACATCTGTGCCGGGGTTTTTGTTCCTCTATGACATCATCTTGTCCTGCTCTGTTGCTGTAAGTGCGAAAATGTGTCTCTGTATTTGACATGTGTATCTCTGGAGCTGGAAAGCTCCAGGCCAATGACACCATCCTTCCTCTCACACTCATCCTCTGCTTCAGTCAGCCTCTGACAGCTGCTCCCTGACAGGAGGAGTGTGTGTGTGTGGGTGTGTGTGTGTGTGTGTGTGTGTGTGAGAG
>NW_015644008.1:856892-858212 GCF_001515625.1 Sinocyclocheilus rhinocerous
GAGAGAGAGAGAGAGAGGTCTGCAGGCAAACAGTCTCGGGGGTGAAGGTCTGAATGGTTGGCATGCATTTGCTCTCCTTCGGCTGAGAGGTTAACCACGAATGTGCCCTTTTTCTCTCTCTCCCTCTCAGTCTATAGAGGTAAAGTATAGAGCAGCATATGGCATATTCTGTGTGGGTGGCAGAGCTGGGGGCGTCAGTCTGGCTTTATATGGACACAGTTTTCACATTCATATCTGACCCATATTAATATGCTATTCATAATGCATGCAACACATGCATATATGCATATACATATAACAGACAATCAACTTACTCTAAGTGAATCAATTAACGAGTGGCTCATAATTGCACCCCATGGCTTAATTGTCAGTATGTCACAAGTAAATATGAATTGCATTTACAATACATTACAATATACAGTGCCACAAATCTTGAGGTGCAAGGTTGCTGAGATTTATGGAATATGTTTTACATGAAAATAATATTTCAGTTTTTCTACTTCAACATTTCTTGTTTAATTCAATGGATGCATAATTTCCCATTTCTTTGTCATTGTTTGTAATTTACTAATTTATGCTAAAAATGTATTTTGTATTTTTATCTTATTTATTTGTTATCATTGCATGGCAATTACATGATTCATCTCTTCCGAATTCACTATGTAAGTCTTGAAGAAATTGATCAGTTAGGACGAAACATTTGTAAGTTTGAGAAATGAATTTAAATTGTTTATTTGCTTCATTGATTAATTTATTGAATGCAATGAAATGAAAAGTTACAGAATTACAGTCCTGATAAATAGCAATTCCTGTTAGAAATAATCTGGGTGATTAAAAGTGAAAAATGCTCTGCCCCCACAATGGTGATTTAACACCTTAAACTTTGGCTGCAGAAGTGAGTAATAATTCCCGGAGAGAAAGAGAGAGAGAGAGAGAGAGGGAAAGAGGGGAAAAAAGGACAGCTAGTCACATCGTCAACCCTCCCCAAATTTCCAGCCTTCTCCGGGACACAGATGGCCTGGGACACAAAACTCTCCCTATTAAATTCCTAATAATCATTTCTCTTGTGGAATGGTGTGAGAGACTGGGGAGGAGAGGGGAGGGGTGAGGCAGAGGGATCTGCTGTTTTAATTAGATGCTTTAAGGAGCAGAGGCGGTGTGGGAAGCAGTGCATTCTGGGAGTGATGGGTGCAGGGCTGCCATAAAATGACACCACAGCAGAAGCCAGGAGCTCATTTGCATGTCAGATTGGCATCGGATTGGCACGAGGCCTGGGCACGGGGAAACACTCCTGAACTCAGCAGTCAGAGGTCTGAAGAG
>NW_015644008.1:860796-869968 GCF_001515625.1 Sinocyclocheilus rhinocerous
AGAGAAAGAGAGAGAGAGAGAGAGAGGGAAAGAGGGGAAAAAAGGACAGCTAGTCACATCGTCAACCCTCCCCAAATTTCCAGCCTTCTCCGGGACACAGATGGCCTGGGACACAAAACTCTCCCTATTAAATTCCTAATAATCATTTCTCTTGTGGAATGGTGTGAGAGACTGGGGAGGAGAGGGGAGGGGTGAGGCAGAGGGATCTGCTGTTTTAATTAGATGCTTTAAGGAGCAGAGGCGGTGTGGGAAGCAGTGCATTCTGGGAGTGATGGGTGCAGGGCTGCCATAAAATGACACCACAGCAGAAGCCAGGAGCTCATTTGCATGTCAGATTGGCATCGGATTGGCACGAGGCCTGGGCACGGGGAAACACTCCTGAACTCAGCAGTCAGAGGTCTGAAGAGAAGAGAAAGACAGCAATTATGTTCCGGAGTGTGAGATTTGGAGAAAGGAGAACAAAAATTACGTAACAGAAATGCAGGATAGTAATTTTTAAAAATAGCATAGACATTAAGAGAACTCTGTAAACAGTCATTCAAAAACAAATATTTGTTATAAATCTTGGCTGATATGTTACGTGTCATCATACAATGCCTATACACAAATTTGCTACTGCGGGTTTTCAAGGGTCATTAAGATGCTTAGATGCTGTTGTCACAATGTCTAATGCAATATATATATATATATATATATGTGTAAATTAATATAAAAATCTTACCAATTAATATTATATAAATATAAAACATAATTTTGTATATTTATTGCAAAGATACAAAATATAAACATATTACATATTTATAGAATATTTTAAACAATACTAGGCTATATTTGTTCAAATGTAATATATAAAATCACAAGAATCATGTAATAATTTTATTTTCAGTGTTTTCTAATTGAAATTATGTGTGTGTGAACAAAATACATAAATATAAATGTTTATTAATATTAATATTAGCATTTAAAACTTAAAATATAACACATACAAGCACACATAAATATACAAATATTAATATAATATAATAATAATAATATATCATATTTATATTAATATTTAACATATAATTTATTATTATTTAATAATTGTATGTTTATTTATATATTATATTTATTATATTTTATTATATTTTAAATATTATATCTATATAACATTATGAAACAAAATATAAAACAATTAGCCTACATATTTATAGAACATTTTAAATAACACTTACAGTGTATATTTTGTATATTACAAATACTACAGTGTAATATTTTCTTAAAATGTAATAGAAAATGGTACTTATTTTGACAAGAATCATGTATATGAGATTTTTCAGTGTTTTTAAATAAAATGACAGATTTTCATACAAGCTAATTATCTCTCTCTATTTATACTAAAAGCCCTGCATCATATTGGCCTACCAGTTTGTATTTCAATGAAGTAGCATTTCTACAACTTTTAACTTTTCAGATCTATATTCATACTGTATGAAGTTTCAGTTTCATAGGAATGAACATGATACAGCCATTGATTAAACATGTATGAGTTCCCGTCATTTATATAAATCATAAGTTTATTGGAGCACCAGAAAGACTAATAAGAGACATATTTAACTTCCATTAGTAAAAAGTGATGACATATTATTTATAATAGCGTGGATCTTGCTGAGAGGCTCAAAGCTATTATAGAGTTCATCTTGAAGACCTTCATATTCTGTTGACATTTGTCCAAAGTCGCGTTTGTATGAAAGGCTTTAACAGACCTGCATGCATGAGGGGCAATGCAGCACTTCATAGTGTGTTTTTTCTCCTCCTGCCGTCAGCAATTTGAAATAAAAGTGATTTTAAAGTCCAAGCACAGAAAATAAGCCTACATTAAATGAACATTAAACTGAGCAGCTTTCTATGTGTCAGGTTTCTCCATGTCTGTGCTGTTTGTCTGTGAGCAAATGGGACACGATCCAACTGCCATTACCCAGAAACACACCTGCTGTTCACGACTGATACGAAAATCAAAAATAAATCAGGAAGTTTATTGGAAAATAAAATCTAAACTGCTCGAGTGTGAAGTTTCTGCCAGCATCGCAATCATTTGAGTTTATTAACTATTCAAACGAAATAATCCAAACTGCATGTGTATAGCTATTATCCAGTAGCCTAAATTTTGTTTGAGTTTTGCATGACCAGGACCACTTACAATTAATTTATATATATATTTATATATTTTAAAGAAAATATAAAAATATTTTGTTTTATAAAATAATGGATAGATCTGGTTCTTGATTGATCGATGACTGTGTTTTATTTACGATAAAGCACGCTACGGCCGCTTGTATACGGTGACCGAGAAGTGCAAAACAAATCACAATTCTGAAAACAAAATAACAAATTACAAACGCAAATGCAAGTCTAAAAAACAAAATAACAATTCAGAAAACACAACAACAATTCAGAAAACATTATAACAAGTCAGAAAACACAATGCCAAATTCGAAAACAAAATAACAAGTCAGAAAGCACAAAGACAAATCCGAAAACAAATGAACAAGTCAGAAAACACAACGACAAACCGGAAGAGGTAGGTATAGTTTGAGACAGCGCCATTGGTTTGGGATTACTCACCGCTGACTGGACGAGACATCTGTCAATCAACGTATACAGGAAGAACCAGCCGAAGAACAGCAGAGTTGTGGTAGAAAGTTCGGAGATGGTATTAAAGTAGCTCAGTTTAAATGTATTGTATGATTTGCCCTTACTATGGAATTAAAAATACGGAGTGTCTATTTACACTTAGTTAAAAGTGACTGTAAAACATCAGCTCCAGCGGTGCAGATGGATAAGCGCGTGTCGTTGGCTTTTTGACGCGATCGGGAGCGAGCGTTTACAGTTCATTTCTATGTGGGTTGAGCCAAAGACTTTAGAATACCCAAGACGTGTCACTCCTATAGTTTTTGAATGGGGAAAGATGCAACACTCAGGGGAAAGATGCAACACTCAATATGGCCGCTCTATCGAACGAAGCCCCGCCTTCTGAGCAAAAGAGCCAATCGCTAATCAGTGAAGTCATCGCGTCACTGCAGCTGCCTCAGAAGTCGCAGTTGCTATAGAAACAGTCAGCGTTCTGACTGAGACGTGCACTTAGGACTGCGCATGCGCACTGGCTGGTCTAGCCTAAGAAATAAGCTATTTATAACGCTGTTTGAGCAAAATAAACAACATTTATGATACAGTTATTGTCAGATTTCATTGGTGATTTCAAATATAAAATTTAATCGTAAGCTTAGTGAACAGTTTTGGAGAATTTGATGTTTCCCCATTCAAAGAGATAGGAGCTGCACTTGGATGCCCGAGAGGCGTTTCAAAGATGGCTGCCGAGTGACATGACTTGCCTTAAAGGGACTTTGGTTGAGCTTCACGCTCGTGTAGTGAATTGTGGGATTGATAGTGGACTGGAGAAAGCCAGCACAATCTTCATATTTTACATTTACATTTAGTCATTTAGCAGACGCTTTTATCCAAAGCGACTTACAAATGAGGACAAATTTTTAAACTCTCAAGACAGACATCACTACCTGAACTTCACTGCGGTTGGCTTCCCACGTTTTTCGCTTGATATTTGCATGAAGTTGAGCATTCGGCAACATTTTGACGCTCTCGACTGCTCTCAACACGGTCCGCTGTCAATCCTACAATTCTCCATGCGAGCTTGAAGCTCAACTTCAAAATGTTTGCTCGCTCCATGACAGTGAACAAACACTGTTACTGAATTCACTACAGACTTTGGTCAGGTTGTATGCCATATTTTAACACAGATGAAAATGAGGCTGTGAGGGGTAGACTTACAGTCTTACAATGGCACGCAATGTATAAAGGTCCTACTAGGTCATGTAATTTTCAGTTACTCACACATTTCAAAACTGTTTTATGGAGTTTTTGTCTACTGAAAGTTTTTATGGAAAGACGTTTGTCAGCTGAACAGTAAGTATATTTTTACACAATCCATTTAACACACTGTATTTCTGTTTCTCACTGACTCATTTTCATTCTTGTAAAAAATTTATTCTGACACTTCCTTGTAAAAATCCTAACGTGTCGGTTACATAAGGCAGACAAAAACCTTGAAAACAATCCATGCATTAATTTCATGGCCTCTGAGTAAACAACACAATTGCAGGGTGAATTGATGAAGACTGGGGCAATTGCCCCGAAGGCTGTGGGTAATTTTTTCAAGGTGGATGTGTTCTTGACCCAGGACTCCCGTAGCTTCAACACCAGATGTGTAATGGTGTGTTTACACTGCTGATCGCTGAGCTATGAACTGTTGAAGCGACTCATTCAAAGTCATTCACTGTTTTGTATTGCATGCATCTTACAAATACAATCATACAAGTCTTGCTTTACATGTTATTTCTACATAGAGCTGTACAAAAATATCGTAAGATGCTGTATAGCACAGCTTCAAAACAACATTCACAAGTTTTTGATGAAACCAGCCAGGTAATTAGAATGAAGGCGGAGCTTTGTGACACGCTTCATACTGTGCATCTTTTGATGTTCATCTAGTATGCAAATTTATTCTGCACTATTGGGTCTTTACAAGCAAATGCGATGTTTACATTTCACACACATTCAACAACAATGCATTACAGAGTTGTTTTACACCATTCACATTTATTCACTTAGTGCATTACATTCGAAAAACTTACAAATGAGGAATGTTAATCATTCTAAGCAGAAATGCTGAAAAACGAATTACCAAACTGGAAATTAGTACAGAATTGTAAGTGACAGAATAGCAGCACAAAGCAGTGGTATTTTAGTTCAAATTTTTATAATTTCTGTTTTCATTTGAGTTCTTTTTACATTCATTTTAGTTAAAGTTTCAGTCAGTTCGTTGTGTACGTTTTGTCTTTTGTTTTTAAATAAATAAATGTATATGTAGTTTTTATTACATTTTACTTCTTTTATTTTTAATTGTTTTAGTACTTCAGCTTTTAACTAAAATGAGGAATGTTGCTTTGGCAACTAGCTGAAATAGTTTAGTTTAAGTTTTTTTTTAAAATATATATATTCATTTATTTCAGTTAATGTTTAAGTAAGTAAATAAAATATTTAATTATAAAAAAGTGCAATTATGATTATTAATTTCATTTTAGTTCTCAATTTTCTAAAGGAAAAGTTTGTCAGTGTTTGCTTGTTTATAAGACCAACTGATGTGGAAAAAAATCATATGGGTTTGAGATGACATGAGAGTGAGTAAATGACAGAATTGTTCTTTTTGCATGAGCTATTGCTTTAAGTACACATGTGGCCTAATAAACAGTACATTGATTTTTTGACTGTCACGTTTCACCCTCTGTCCCCCCGTCCTACTGTTGTTCAGCTCATGATGTTCCTCTGTTCCACCTGTCCACCGGGACGGCCCTGTTCTCTAGGACTCCACCCCCATCTCTCCCCATCCTGCGATTGGACAGAAGTGAGCCATCTTACTGCAAAGGGGAAAAAACTTGGTTCTCATCCAACAAAGTGTCATTGGGGACACGCATGGCCTGCTGGAGGAAGGGACTCGGGCGCTAATGGGGCCCGCAGCAGCACCTGGGGATTTTGGAGAGAGGGCTGGAGGAGGAATTCTAAATGCCTTGGTAACCAGAAGGACTGTTTTCTCCTTCCACTTTTTTGTTTCCTTACTTTCGAAACACCAAGGTGTGGTAGTCTGCAATCTGACTGCAAAGGGGAAAAAACTTGGTTCTCATCCAACAAAGTGTCATTGGGGACACGCATGGCCTGCTGGAGGAAGGGACTCGGGCGCTAATGGGGCCCGCAGCAGCACCTGGGGATTTTGGAGAGAGGGCTGGAGGAGGAATTCTAAATGCCTTGGTAACCAGAAGGACTGTTTTCTCCTTCCACTTTTTTGTTTCCTTACTTTCGAAACACCAAGGTGTGGTAGTCTGCAATCTGTCATGTTTGTTTGTCATTAGCTGTTAGTTGACAGCTTGGTTTTGGATAGATTAATAGAACAATAGATGGCTAATTTTTTTTCAGGATAGATAGATAGATAGATAGATATAGAAATAGGTAACATAAACTCTGATTATAGCATATTGGTTTTGATTTATTTTATGCGGATGGCATAATGAACCTGAACTCAATAAATCACTCCGCTTTATGTATTTAAATCGTCCTTCTCTCTGTAAACTTCTTTTGACGAACGTGTGAAGCGGATCTCATATATGAAGCACATATGTTCACCTAAACAGGATAAGACTATATTTACAGGAGCAGAGAAAAACATTTATTATTTCATTAAAAGCTTGTTTGAAAAAAATCTGTGTGAGAGAGAACGAGAGAGAGAGAGACAGAGAGAGAGAGAGAGAGAGAGAGAAGTGGTAAACAGGCAGGGCAGGTGTTGACGATGCTAATGAAACGGATGACAGATGGCGAGTTTCTCCGTCGCTCACTGTGCGGATAATGGATGAAGGTAATCAAATTCCTCTGTGGCTCTGTGACTTTCCTCACAACTTTCCCATCAATAGTGCCATCAAACGCCAGCGCCGCACCTCACGGCTGTCACACACTCTCTGGAGCTGTAAGAACCCTGCAAAACTCCACGGAGCCTTTAACACAAAGATCTTTTAAAAAGTAAGGGTCCGTTCAAAAGGGACCCTTTTTTGGCATCTGTTTTTCCATGTAAAGACGTGCTAGACACATATATTTGATCATTGTTTGCGACACATCTTGCTGTTTTTTCAGCATCTCGCATCATAAGCATTGTTTTTAAGATGATGTGACAAGTTAAAACTGTCCACCTTCCAGAAACTCCATTGCTTTTTAAACACAAGAAGCTGTGTCTAGAACAAAGACTCCTCCTTTACATCAATGTGCAAAAAAATAAAACAAAAAACGGAAAAATGCCTATGCCTATGATCTATAATAGAACAGTGCTAGTAGCATATTATAAAAAGATTAATATATAGCTCAGTTAGGAAGCAAAACAGACATTAGTTTACATGTCACACAGACTACATTGTTTAGTTGAAAGGTATAGTATATTAATGAATAATTTGTCTTAATTCAGCAACCATTTAATAAAAGCAATTTTTATTATGAATATAGTCACCCCCTAGTCTCCTAGTGACAAGATCTGCTGACATGGGATGCGAATTAAACTTGAAATATGCTTTGCAGGCAGTGTATGGAGATAAGAAGCTGGAAGTATACAAATTCATAATTGTTTGTGTTTTTTTTTTTCATGAGTTCTTCTGACAAATAAGCATTTTAGATTTTAAGTATTTAAAGATTTGTCTCTAAAACAGGTATTAATAAAAATAGTTTTAGACTATTAACAAACCAGTCTCCTAATCCCTGATACAGAAACACTGCCTCTTTCGTCATTGACTGATTGACAGAAAGACAGCTGCCTTTGGTTTCACAGCCAAAATGTATAATAAAGCACAGGCTCTTGCACCTTATTGCTTAATTATACTGTTTCTAAATTGATCACAGGTTTTAAGATTTGCTGACATGCAATTTAAAAAACACACTCCTCTGAAGAGCCACTTAACTTGCATACTAACACAGGCCTATAGGCTGGCATAAAATACATTAATAAATGTTATTCTTAAAAAAAAAACTAAAACATATGAACATACATGAGGAAAAATGAGTGAGTGAGACATTTTCACAGGTCTGTTTTATGAAACAGATTTTCTCTTGTCAATCTTGCTTAGAGTAACAAGGTGCTAATTACGCCAGATACATTTCCAGGGCGGCAAAACATATTGGATCTAAAAAGTGTAATTCTTTGTATGGGAGGGGATGGTGTCACATTGTGCATTTGTTTCCTTTTTTCAGTTCATTTATTCATTCCTTTCTTTGTTTTTGTTTTTTAAATCCTAATTTCATAGTGAGACAAACCTGTTCTTTTGTGCTAGAATTAATTAAACCTTTGGTTTCTCAAAATAAATAAATAAATAAATAAATAAAAGTAGTCAAGCAGCTCTAAGTCCCCAGAGAAAAACAAACATGTAATTATTAGCTTTAATCACTTAGTTCGTAATTACTTAATTTGAACAAAATCCTGAAAAATCCTAATCAGATTATATGTATATATATATATATATATGAACATACATAAGGAAAAATGAGTGAGTGAGACATTTTCACAGGTCTGTTTTATGAAACAGATTTTCTCTTGTCAATCTTGCTTAGAGTAACAAGGTGCTAATTACGCCAGATACATTTCCAGGGCGGCAAAACATATTGGATCTAAAAAGTGTAATTCTTTGTATGGGAGGGGATGGTGTCACATTGTGCATTTGTTTCCTTTTTTCAGTTCATTTATTCATTCCTTTCTTTGTTTTTGTTTTTTAAATCCTAATTTCATAGTGAGACAAACCTGTTCTTTTGTGCTAGAATTAATTAAACCTTTGGTTTCTCAAAATAAATAAATAAATAAATAAATAAAAGTAGTCAAGCAGCTCTAAGTCCCCAGAGAAAAACAAACATGTAATTATTAGCTTTAATCACTTAGTTCGTAATTACTTAATTTGAACAAAATCCTGAAAAATCCTAATCAGATTATATGTATATATATATATATATAGATATAGATATACTGATCTCTATAATGACTGGGTCGCTCATTGTGCACTAAACTGCCGTCAGGCTGCCGTTTGGGCTTTTATGATTGATGATTAAGTTAAAATAAGTTCAACTTAAATAGGGTGACCATACGTGCCATTTTTCCCGGACGCGTCCTGGCCAGGATTTGTTTTGGCTTTGTTTTCCTGTTTTCTTGCTGAAGGTAATGATCGAAAAGTAGTTTGACCAATAACATGCAGGCATTGTACATAATGGACCAATCATGGCATGTGAGAAGGTGGGATCTACGGTCAAAACGATGCAATTACGCATAAGTATTAGGTGTGTTCGATTTAAAGTCGCCATGAAATCAAAATTGAAAATTCTTATTTTTTAATGGAATACTGTAGAGTTTATTATCAATAATTTATCCGTGCACTTCATTATTTTTTTTTAATTCATGTGCCCTCATAATCTTTAATCAAAAACGTTAACCTCCCCTCCCCCTCAAAACGACTCATCTTCTCTTCCGGTCACGAGCTATGGCGAAAGGGCGGAGCTATCTGGAACTGCCAACAGCTGCAGTGACATCAGTGACGTTTGGAATAAA
>NW_015644008.1:870411-870993 GCF_001515625.1 Sinocyclocheilus rhinocerous
AAAGCTGAAGCTGATGCTTCACTTTATAGCACTGATACCAGTCATGAGGGAGTATGTTACCCCTAAACATTGAAAAGATATTAGGATATTACTACAACATTACTCTTAGGACATCGCAAACTAATTTTTTTCATGAATATAACTTAACCTGAAGGATGCGCTCAGTCATTCAGGTAGTCTCTCTCTCTCCCTCTCTCTCTCTCTCTCTCTCGCTGCCTTGATCGTCGTCGTCATCCTTAATAAATAAAACATTTATTCATGCTTGGGTGTCGGCTGTGAATCCAGTGGAGAGAAATCCCCCACCACTAACTGCAAACTGGCATTCAGATCTGCCTCCATTTTGTTTGCAACGCCCCACCTTCCAACAATCCAATCAATTCCCGAAGGACGAAATACAGTCCCGCCCTCTCATTTCAGATGCCGTTTCACTCGGATATACGTCACAGTAGAGAAGAAAAGACAATGGCAACTTCCATTTCATGCCGACTTTAAAAGCAGCGCGGCTTAGACCGATCAGTGTTTGACATCAAAGTACCTCGAGAGCGTTTCGAAAGCATAACCGTCTGTATGGTACTTTGATGT
>NW_015644008.1:871139-876778 GCF_001515625.1 Sinocyclocheilus rhinocerous
ATCTCTTTGAATGAGTAAACATCAAATTCTCCAAAACCGTTCGCCAAGCTTACAATTAATTTTCATATTTGAAATCACCAATGAAATCTGACAACAACTGTCTTATAAATTTTGTTTCTTTCGCTCAAATAGCGTTAAAAAAGCATATTAATAAGGCTAGAGCAGCCAGTGTGCATGTGCAGTCCCAAGCTCAGAATGCTGACTGTTTCTATAGCAACCGGGACTTCAAACAGCAGCTGCAGTGACGCTGACTTTACCCATTAGCAATTGGCTCTTTTATTCAGAAGGCGGGGCTTCGTTCGATAAAGCGGCCATATTGAGCATTGCATTTTCCCCCATTCCAAACTATAAGAGTGATGGGTTTGGGGTATTCTATAGTCTTTGAATGAACCGCAGCCAGTTGGCACGTTGTACAATGCACAGACTTTAATGGAGGGTTTTGTTCTAATTCACAGAAACTGGCACAGAGGCGTGTCGTTCAAAAGTTTTGGATCCAGTCGCTGTCTTCCACCTGAGCTGCTCCTGCCGTGGCCTGTAAACAACTTAAATTTTCTTCACTAGGTAAAAGCAAAAATCTTTAATCAAACTCTTTTTGTGTGTAATCAGACATCCAGTGTTGTGGACGTTGCCGTTAACATAATTCGTAAAGATGCTTGATATCGATTCTTTGTTTGAACAGTAGCAGCTCGAAATCAACAGCTATTGTGAAATTAGAAAAGGAGATATTCTTTGTTTATATGGTTGGAATACTTGGCTTTAAGCACAGATTTTAGTCTGGTTGTAAATTGCAAACCCTGCATTTGTCTGATCACAACAATAAGGGTTCAAATTTGTACTTGCCCTGCCAATATTTCACTGGCACAGAATGATCAATAGGCCTTTACACTAATCGGTTTGTAGACCAGGCTACTGATGCTTTCAAGGCAATTACAAGTCATTTTGTATTTTCAACAGAAAACTCTGTGAGTCAGCTAGAAACAATATTATATATTAAAGCTTTATAAGATTTTCATTGGCAACACAACGCTGGCTCAACAGGGCAAATGGCTGTCAATCGGCCTGATGTGGAGACTTGAAGATGGGCTTATTACTTGAGCTAGAATGAAACCAAAATACCGTAGAAACAACTTAGCAATCATCTACAATATTTGAGCAGGAGTTTTTCACGAAAGCACCAGTGTAAGATTATAGTTAAAACCACTGTATAAATAAAGAGTTTAAGGCAAGCCACTACAGGCTAAACCATTGTTTTTCATGCACTGTCATTTTTCATTCGCATCTGTAGGTTTCAATTTCATACATTTAAAGGCCATTTTCTAAAAATACTTTTTTTTCTCATGCACTGAGCCAGGAATCACCACTGAAGTAGCACTTACAAACACCAAACTTTCCAGTTTTATTCCATTTATCCATAGCCACCTGTTTTATATAACGTTTTATTCTTAAAACACTTTTCTAAAACTGTCTGTTTGACTTTCTGATTTATGGTATATAATGTAAAGCGATATCCAAAATTCCCTCTGTGCAAACCTTTAATATGTTAAGAATTTTGAACCTGGTTTTATCCAATGTTCACATTTCTGTTCTGGAAATGTATGCAAAAAAGTGCATATTTAATTAGATAATGACTGATTTGCATATTTAAACATAACATTTCAGAAAACTTGTAATACAAAACAACTGTCTTAATGTACTGTGATGAATCAAAAAAGAAAGCGTAAGGTGATATCTATCAGTCTTATTCACCTGTGATGTCTTGCCTTATAAGAGGAATGGATTCTGTCCAGGCTTTTTGTCATAGAAATGTGAACCTGGTTTCATTATTTATGCATTTTAATGGCCTCTTTGTGCTTTGCAAACAAACTTATAGGCTCATGGAAGCAAGGGCATATGGTTTTACATGCATAAAAAAACCAATCACATTTGCACATAAGAGTGCCCATCCACGCACACACCCTCCAATGTTAATGTATAGGTAGTCTGATGATCGCAATGGCGGCAGTCAATCCGCTCTCGGCTCAGAGAGCTCAGATATCCTCGGGCACCGCTGCCAAGCTGCCAGTCGGTATCGTCACACCTTACTGCCTTTAAAGATTGCCCTGCAGAGACAGCAGGGAAAGCTGAACAGCCGGGCAGCCCTGGAGAGTTACGAGGTGGGAGCCATGCCAAGACGTGCCCACCAGAGAGAGAGAGAAAGAGGGGGTGAGGGAGGTACCCATCCACAGCTATCATGAAGTACAGAGAGGGGGGATTTGAACAGAAGCGACACGGATCCTACATGTACCTGCACAGCCAATCAATTCTCCGAATCTTTGCGACGATGCTGCATGAGATATATGCGCAAACATGCAGGTCTGCACCACCGTAATCCACAGAAATGGCAATGGAAGACAGAATGTAAATGAGGCTGTTATTGCACAGTCGCGTTCATCAAACTGAGCTGGAGAGACTTCAATGGCCCTGATGAATATGCATGCAAATTTGTTAATTAAGTTAATTATTCTGCTGAAAATTCATTTGTCTTCCCAAGGACATTTCTGCAATGATTTTAACATGTTTCTACCATTAGTCATGCACAGTGCAGTTTAAAATCACTTTGTCCACTCTATTTATTTATTTATTTATTTGTTTCTCCAAAAGTTTCGCACCCAGTGGTGGGACGGTGTGCAAAACCGCCGAGGTCAGCAGAGGTTACGCATATGTGTGTGCATGTGTTTAAGCAAAGCAAGTCGATGGTAGCTTATGTCTACGAGGTCACTGGATGGCCAGTGTTATTTTAAAACACGTGCCAGAACAGAAACCTTATGTCTTGACAAGAACATGAAGAAATAACTTTAAAGGAATAGTTAACCCAGATTGAAAATTTGTTGTCAATTTTTCACCCTCAGGCCAACCGGATGTAGATGAGTTTGTTTCTTCATCAGAACAGATTTGGAGAAATGTAGCATTCCATCACTTGCTCACCAATGGATCCTCTGCAGTGAATGGGTGCCGTCAGAATGAGAGTCCAAACAGCTGATAAAACATCACAATAATCCACAAGTAATCCACACCACTCCAGTACATCAGTTAACATCTTGTAAAGTAAAAAGCTGCGTGTTTGTAAGAAACAAATCCATTAAGACATTTTTAACTTCAAAACCGTTGCTTCAAGCTAAAATGCGAGTCCTCTATCCATAATGCTTCCTCCATCTCCTCTGAATGAGGAGAGAAATATCAAGCATTGCTTACAAGCACAGTCCAAAATGATTCTAAACAAATATGTGGGAGGATTTTGATGTGAGAGGAGCGGAAGCGTTATTATGGACTTTTTTTGCCAGAGGAGACAGTTTAAAGAAGATGTTAATTGATGGACTGGAGTCAGGTGGATTACTTGTGGATTATTGTAATGCTTTTTATCAGCTGTTTGGACTCTCATTCTGACGGCACCCATTCACTGCAGAGCATCCATTGGTGAGCAAGTGATGTTATATGTCCGCCACTCAAAAATCGCAAGTCCGAACATTTAGAAAAGTAAAAGCATATTTTTTGTCTGTAGCACAAATGGTGCAGCGTTAGTGGTTTGTTCAAATCCCTAACTCTAAGTACACCTTAGCAAGTGCTAATAAATTAGACAGTTCTGGTTATAATGAGGAAGAGATTAGTATAAAAATCCTTCAGAGAACAGATGTCTATCAGCTCCGATCGATGCCACACCTGGTTATTAAAACGCATCGTTTCATAAGCAAGACCTTTGAGTGAGCAGAGAATAATTCCTTTGATATTTAGAAGAGAAGAGTTTTGCTTTAGTAAGATGAGACTCTAATTCTCTGTTCCAGGAGTTAAATTAATATCATGTAAATAAAGAGATGTTGTTGTTGTTGTGCAGAACATCACACGTGTAAAAAAAAGGCTGAGAACGGACGGGCTGGTTTATGAACACATGAATGTAGTTTGAGACTGTATTTCATCATTCTGACCCTGTAGAGGAGCTGTGCTGTGTGACTGGTTTTGGTTTGATCATGGATGATTTGAACACTGTGTTTCACTCCAATCTGCTCTCAATTAACCCTGATGTCCTCCGAGGTTTGCCTGAGGCATATGCATCTCTTCCCCTCTCATATACAATAAGCACTCTGTATCGGCAAATACATTTTAAAATCTATTAATAATTTAACTTTTAAATTTTTTTTTAGAAATGTTTATTGTGTGTGTGTGTGTGTGTGCTAGCACTCTCTATTCTAATCTATCTACTATATAATTGTAACAATATAATATAATATACTTATATTAATTGCAGAATAAAATATCAGAATAAGACTTTTAAAATGAAAAAAGAAAGCAAGTTGTCACTTTTTACTCCTGTGAACATCTCATCAAACCTAATATTGTAACATCTTGTCACACTATATGGGGTAAGTTGTCACACTGGGACGATTTCATTAAATTGCATGCCATTCGATCATAAAACAACAAAAACGGAAACAATAACAGCACAACCAAACAGCACAACCAAACTTAGGCTGACAAAACCTTAAAATAACCAAATTTATAGTGTGACAAATGTGACATGTTTCTAGACCTGGCATTTGTGAAAAATAATGTCCAAGAAGACAGGAATTTGCGTATTATCTAAACTACAGACTTCCAAAAAAACCTTGACATTAAAAGGCAGCAAAATAAAATGGAAAAATCACAGTATGTTAAATAAAGACAGGAGGGAAGCAGGTAAGACCAGGAAGGTCTAATGAGACTCTATTGAGCAGAAAACAACATCTGTTTGGCTCCTGGCTATAATCTGATACATTTTAAAATCTATTAATAATTTAACTTTTAAAATTTTTTTTTGAAATGTTTATTGTGTGTGTGTGCGTGTGCTAGCACTCTCTATTCTAATCTATCTACTATATAATTGTAACAATATAATATAATATACTTATATTAATTGCAGAATAAAATATCAGAATAAGACTTTTAAAATGAAAAAAGAAAGCAAGTTGTCACTTTTTACTCCTGTGAACATCTCATCAAACCTAATATTGTAACATCTTGTCACACTATATGGGGTAAGTTGTCACACTGGGACGATTTCATTAAATTGCATGCCATTCGATCATAAAACAACAAAAACGGAAACAATAACAGCACAACCAAACAGCACAACCAAACTTAGGCTGACAAAACCTTAAAATAACCAAATTTATAGTGTGACAAATGTGACATGTTTCTAGACCTGGCATTTGTGAAAAATAATGTCCAAGAAGACAGGAATTTGCGTATTATCTAAACTACAGACTTCCAAAAAAACCTTGACATTAAAAGGCAGCAAAATAAAATGGAAAAATCACAGTATGTTAAATAAAGACAGGAGGGAAGCAGGTAAGACCAGGAAGGTCTAATGAGACTCTATTGAGCAGAAAACAACATCTGTTTGGCTCCTGGCTATAATCTGAGCACACATTTGCCAGAGAGGAACAGTATGGGAAAAGACCGCGTCTTTCAAGAAACTTGTAAACAGATGCAGTGGACAGGCATGTCTGTTCTCAACTTTCCCAGCGATGAACTGTTTCTGTTCAAAGCTGAGCAGATTTCAAAGGTCTTTAAAGGGGTCATATGATGCTGCTAAAAAGAACATTATTTTGTGTATTTGGTGTAATGAA
>NW_015644008.1:876867-913961 GCF_001515625.1 Sinocyclocheilus rhinocerous
TCTATTGAGCAGAAAACAACATCTGTTTGGCTCCTGGCTATAATCTGAGCACACATTTGCCAGAGAGGAACAGTATGGGAAAAGACCGCGTCTTTCAAGAAACTTGTAAACAGATGCAGTGGACAGGCATGTCTGTTCTCAACTTTCCCAGCGATGAACTGTTTCTGTTCAAAGCTGAGCAGATTTCAAAGGTCTTTGAAGGAAATAACATTATTTTGCTGCTGGATAGGTGAATCTCTGCTTCTTTTTGGCACTCTGAAAACACTGAGGAATATAAATGATATAACTCATGCAATGATTTCTATTATGAGCAAGACTTCAATCACATGGTCTCTTCTGAAATGTTGTCCGTGTTTATGTTTCATGTGGGTGAAACAGCATGATCGAGGACATTTAGCGAGGCATGTCAGTGCTATAAACAGACTGTCATTTTAACACTGCTGAAATGTCAAAGCAGACATGTCAGATTATGCTAACATCCACATCTCGTTTTATGGAGAGATTTGCTAAAAAAAAATTATACACTAATGTCCAAAAGTTTGGGGCCGGTAAGATTTTTAAAATGTTTTTGAAAGAAGTCTCTTATGCTCACCAAGGCTGCATTTATTCAATTAAAAATACATTAAAAACAGTAATATTGTGAAATATATTTTACAATTTAAAATAACTGTTTTCTATGTGAATATATTTTAAAATGTAATTTATTCCTGTGATGCAAAGCTGAATTTTCAGCATCATTACTCCAGTCTTCAGTGTCACATGATCCTTCAGAAATCATTCTAATATGCTGATTTACTGCTCAAAAAACATTTCTTATTATCAATGCTGAAAACAGTTGTTCTGCTTAATATTTTTGTAGAAACCATGATTATTTATTTATTTTTAGAATTCTTGGATGAATAAAAAGTTGTTGTGCTGCTTCATATTTTTGTGGAAACCGAGTTTCTGCTGAAGAGCTGAAAAGAACAGCATTTATTTGAAATAGAAATCTTTATAACATTATAAATGTATTTAATGCATCCCTGCTGAATAAAAGTATTAATTCCTTTAAATAAATAAATATTACTGACCCCACACTTTTGAACAGTTAGTGCACATTATAGTTGATGTAATTTGAAACATTAATCATTATGCATGTTATTAAAAGTGCAGAATTATTTTGGATGCTTTATACATTTCTTCACGATTACACACATAATGTTCTGGTGCAAAATCCTCAAATCTATATTTGTGATAAATCACACCAGAGCTGAGCTAAGTCGACGTATTGTCTAGAAGAGAGCAATTGACTGCCGTCTGTCTGAGGTTTGTGGTTTGGGAGTTTAATGAGATCAGATCAGAACAGGACAGAGACGTCGTGGGACTATGTACTCCACTGAGTGAGATAAATCAGCTTTTTTAAGACAGATATCACACATAATTACATTAGGCGTTATATTAAAGATACCTCAGAGTGCATTTGTCAGAGGAGCATATAGTCTGACATCTATCAGTGATATTCAGTGATGGTTCCATCAAGAACCTTTAACATCCATGGAATCTTTCCATTCCACAAAAGGTGAAAAAAGGTTCTTTAAATTATTAAAATGTTTTCACACTAAGAAAAAAAAGTGGCTCTTTAAAAAACTGCTCACTTTGCGGAACCATAAATGGTTCTTCGAAGGCACTGCTTGCTATTTGGAGTCTTTATTTTTGAGAGTGTATCTGAATACTCATGCTTTTAAAAATCTGCTATGACTTCTTTTATTCTATGCATGGTACACAATGTCCAAACTGCTCTAATTTTATACAGTTAAAGCAAAATGTGACTATGGTGGTCAAGCAGTGTTTTAAGGCAAAATCTTCAGTGAATAACTTATGTTTGCATGAAAAACAGACCAGAATCTATCATATGACTTCAGATTTAGTGCACAAGTAGCCTAAGAGACTATTTTTATGGTGTTTTTTTATTTTGCTTTTTTTGTCCAATTCTTCTAATATTTTTGCAAAATTAAATATCAGAAGAAAAGAAAACAAAGTATTAATGTCTAATGTCTTGTAAGTCCAAAAGGTCTCGGGCAAAACATCACTTTAATAAAAATGACATTTGAAAAATGTAATTCGAAGCGCTATAAAGCTCATAAATGTCTCACTTGTTGACCACTACTGCCACCTACTGGACACTGGCGGAATTACCCATTTGCAACCAAGACCTTTCTTTCTTCTTTTACTGCACAGTGGAAAATTCCTTTTCAGTATTATGGTATCACGTTTGGTTTTCCATCTGCTTTTTTTTTTTTTTTTTTTTTTTTTTTTGAGAGACTTCTCCAAACTCAACAACCTCAAGCACACAAATATTACATTACAAAACTGTAATACATGTAATTCAGTGATGTGACACTTTTTAAAAACATTTTCTAGATTTATTAAGTTATTCAAAAATACATTCATACAGACAATTACTTCAGTACACTTTTATGATAAACATGTTTTCAGTTATTTGATAGTTTTGGGGCTAAATATGTTTAATGGCAAAATATGTAGGTGGTGTAAAAAAATTCTAGAAATTCCTTAAATTCTTCTTAAAAAAAAAAAAAGGAAGACATTTGGTATAAAATCTTTTATAATAATAAAAGGGCTGTGTCTGAAGGTTTTTAATCAATATATTTGTATAGGCCTATATATTTTGACTTTATTATGACATATAGGCCTAAAGATAATTCAGACTGTCAAATGGAATAACCCCAAAAACTTTCTGATATTACTGATGATGATATTTGTAAGAAAAATATTTGTAAAAATAATTATTAAGGAGTGTGAGAAAATATTTGTAGTACCTTTTACTTGGTACTTGCAACCAAGTAAATTAAAAAAAAACTTAATTTTTTTTATATTACTTTTTTTTTTTTTTTACATTTAGAAACAAACAAACCATTATTAAACCATTAGAAATAAACATTCAGAAAACCATTGTTATCATGTGACAGGAATAACCATAAAACAGAGCCTCATCTCTCTCTCTCTCTCTCTCTCTCTCTCTCTCTATATATATATTTCAGACTGCATAATGTCCGAAAAAATTAAAATATTTTTTAAATATATTTTTGCAAATAATTATTAAGGTGTTTTCATTCATTGAGGTGTATTATTAATTCATGTTTTCAGGAAAATATATTACTTTTTACATAGTTACACCACTTAAACTTTTTTTTAATGTATGAAACCAACATGAATGAATTTATCGCATTTCTAAGAATTTGGCGCATGCTTTGTTAAATTTTTTGTCATTCAAAATTTTCTGTCATTACTCCTTTCACTCTTGCATGTTTTTTGGTTTGATTGTTGATTAATAAAAACTATACGATCCATCAGTTATTCATCTGAACATCCTGAGAATGTTGTGAGCCAATGTAAACATCACGTGACTCACTTTAGAGCCGCAACAAAATGACGTCATGACACTTTAACACGATCAGAGATGAAACTGGCCCGAGAAGCTGCTCGGGTTGCTGAATGTTTGCGTGCTGAACCTCTGCGAGAGCCGACGGAAACCTCTGCTCCATGGTAGGTAATTCCTGAACTTCTTCCCTCCGAAGATGTGGACGAGTGGATTCAGACAGCAGTGGGAATACGCTAGAATGTGAGTGATGCAGTAGATGATCTCCCAAACACTTTCCCTCAATGCAAAAACGCCTAAAGACCTCAAGGAGAAGAGGAAGAGGAAGATGTTATACGGCGCCCAGCAGATGAAGAATCCCACGGCGATGCTTAGGATGACGCACACGGCGTGGTTTCTGCTTCGGATACGACTCTGAAGGATGGCAAATCCCATCCGTGTGTGGCAGAACACAATAACCAGGAATGGCAACAGGAAAAAGAGAATTATCTGAGAGAAGTATCCAAACAACTCCATAAACATTGAGTTATAGTTGGGAACACAAAATACACCATCAGGACCGTCCACGGTTTCAGAGAAGATCATTTCAGGCAGACTGAAGCCTACAGAGATCAACCATGCCACAGCAGAGGAGATGTGCGTGTAAAATCTGCTACGATTCCCTAGAGATGAAGCGAACACCGGATACACCACCGCCACGTATCGATGGACTGTCATGACTGTGAGGAACATCATGTAGCTGTACAGGCCCAAAAAGATGCACCAGGTGAACAACTTGCAGGCCAGATTTCCAAAAATCCATCCCCAGATGTGATTAATGGTCCAGGGAACCAGCGTGAAGGTGAAGATGAGGTCGGACACTGTCAGATGGAGGAGCAAGCAGTCAGCAGAGCTGCTCAAAGCCACTTTCTTCAAGACCACCCAAAGCACAAAGCTGTTTCCGGGTAGACTGATGCAGATGATGAGACTGTAGCAAATGGCGTTGATGATCCTAAACGAAAAATTCTCCTCCTCTAATGTAACCAAAGGATAATAATCCTCATATGTGTAGTTGAAGTCATAATCATAGCTGATATTGGAGACCTCGTGCAAAGTCTCTCCATGCGTCATGTCGTCTGTAGAAAGACAGATTGAATTGATGTTAAAAATTATGCAATATAAACTGACCTATATGACAAAACTCCAAATATTCTGAAGCCATGCAATAGTTTTGTGTGAGGAACAGAAAGTAAACACAGATTTTAGGAAAAAAATACAAACTTATCCCTTATATAAAGGTTCCGTTTGACTTCAGATGATTTGGAAATTGACACATGATTAATTTGGACAAATGCTATGGTGCTACTGTAAATAATAAAAAAAAAATATTTTTTAACATTTTTTAATTATTAGAAATCAGAAATGCATGCATGCATACCCACAAACAAAGAGATATGAAAGAAAAATGTAATACAAGAAATACCTTGGTTGTTGTGGTGGTTTGTTCCTTAAAATATCGCTGTTGTCTCTCATAGAGCCACTGAGGAAATCATACATGTTCTGCGTGTTTCTTCCTTCAGTCACATGAACGTCCAGCCCACTTATTTACATCAAACACATTAACACATATCTTCTTTAACAGGTACATTCATCGTAAAGTAAATTGTTGAATAAAATATAAATAACATTTTCCACTATATCTTCTTAAACCTCTAATACAGCGATAGAGCACAGAAATAAACAGCAAAGCTGGAGTTTTGCTTCAAATTTTCTAATATATATATATATACAAACGTGTGTGTGTGTGTGTGTGTGTGTATTACAGTTTTCTTGGTGGTTATACCAATTTAAAAAGTTATGTCTATATATTTGTAATATATATATATATATATATATATATATATATATATAATACTCAAATCATTTTGGGGGAAAACAAGGTTAAAAAAAACAAATGATCATTCTATTACTAAAATGTTTTTTTTCTGGGAATAAATAAATTCATCATGTTTATGGTCTCCATTTTTACAGTGTTTTCAGTGTGTTCAGCTCTACAATGTTTGTTTGTTGCGCTTCACAATTTTCTCGAGCTCCTTCATTCGTGTACGGATGAATCCTGGAGTCGCTCGGATCCGTTGGTCCTCTGTCTGCCGACTGCCTGAGTTCGGGAGAGCAGAACAATAAGCTGGACAAGAGACTTCTGTACTTCCCTCTTAGAATATACAGCGCTGGGTTTATGCAGCAATGAGAAAATGCCAGAATCCTGCAGATGATAAACGCAACGTGCAGCTGATAATGTTCGCAGGCATCAAATTCATAGATGGACATCAGCACGATGATGATGTGGTACGGTCCCCAGCATATGAAGAAAGCTATAACAATGCACAGCACCAGTATCACAGTCCTGTATTTCTGCCTGGTCGACGTTGACATGAGAGTCAAAAGGATTTTGGTGTAACAGAAAGCAATGACTGCAAACGGTACGAGGAACAGCAGAATGAGCTGTGCATAATATCCAGCCTTTTCATCGTGCGTACCGGTGCTTTCACAAGAATATGTGTTGATATGCGCATTTTGTGCCTTTGCGGTTATTGAATCTCTCAGACAAGCAATCAAACTTATGATCCAGGCACCAATGCAGGCAACTTTTGAACATTTGAGCCTTCGACTCCGTGTTAGCCTGCAGCTTCTGACCACAACCACAACAAAACGGTCGAGGGTCATGGCCGTGAGGAGGATGAGGCTTCCGTAGATGCCTACAAAATAGGCCCCGGTCATGATCTTGCAGGCGACATCACCAAAAACCCAATGATGAAGAAGCTCCACGCACCAGAAAGGCAACGTCAGTGTGAACAGAAGGTCGAAAAGAGCCAAACAGAACATGAAAAGGTTGGTAGCCCTTTTCAGGTCTTCGTAGCAGGTGAGCGCACACACGAGGAAGCCATTTCCAAGGATACTGAGGCAGAAGATCGTGGCGTAGCACACGCCGGTGGTCATTTTATAGTTGTCCACCTCACACATTGAGATTAGCACATCATCATACTCATATGAGTCATTCTCATAATGGCTTCTGTTTGAGTTGAACGCCTCCATCTAGCATAAAAATAAAGGCATTTTACCACAATGCAATTTCTGACACTTGCATGATGTAGAAAATTTCAAAGCAAGCAATCATAGTCAAAAAGCTATGCAACTGTTGCATCTTGCATCTTCGGTAGTATACAGTATAGTAAGAAGAATGAAAGAACATGAAATGCATACCTCAAGGTCTTGGTTGACTGGGTTGTATAACTGCTTAAGGAAAATAGTCTAAGTGACAATAGAAATCACACTTCTGTTAGTGTTGTCATTTCCTTTTGCTAATGCATGCAGTTTCACAATGAATAAACCGAGAGTGGCTTGGCATTGCAGCATGTGTTTTCTGAGAAGTTTAAAAACCTTTTGGCTAGTTGCCAAATATATTTATATTTGTATATTTATTGATAATTTGAGTGATTCCAGGTCCTTAATGATTCTCAATAAATATTTTGGGGGGAAATGCAATTGCATTAGGCCTACTTCTTTTTCCATTTCAATAAAATGTGAATTTTAAACAGTTCTTGCAAAAGTACAGACTTTTAATGACTTTTCGGTCTTTTTAGAGGCAAGGATACAGTAAAAACAATCCAATTACAGGCCTTCGTTTTGTTCTAAAACTCGATATCACACAACAATACTAAACACATAAAAGTGAAAATGTATTAAATTCATTCATGTTTTAAAAATGCTATCGATAAAATGCATACTGAACACACTGTCATATGAAGAACTAACTCGATCATCTACATTTGAAAATAATGTGTTTGATTCACTGAAAAAGAGGTGGCTCATAACAGTACATTATCTTGCAGTATCACAATGGTCATTATTTTGTGATTTTGTTTGAATGGCACAGATAAATACCTTTAAGACACTGGATTATTAGTCTGCACATGGAAACACAGGCAATTTATTAACAATACTGCACTATTTCCATATTAAAGCATACATATTAAAGTAAAATAAGTCACCTGAGCAAACTTTACTCTCATCTTGAGTTCTTTCCAGACCATTTGATGAACCAAAAACACATACCAGAAGATCACACTGAATCAGCCAACCACATATTACTAAAGTGCCAAAGCTGTGGTGAGCTGATCCATAGAACAGCTGCACGTATGAGAAATTAGCAGAAATGCAGATTTTTTTGGTGACTCATCAAAGTATTGACAGAACCAAAGCCCAGGAACATGTGTCAGTGAATAGTTCATGCACATGTTTTAAAAGAATTCAAGTCGCCAAGTCTGTAAGTATATCAGTTAATGATCTTTGGCTAATTTGATTAGTGATTATTTAATTATAAACAATTATTATCATCATTATGTAAAAAAATCTCAGTGGGAAAATATTTCACTTTTAGTAGCAGATAATGTGAGATGCGCAGATGCAAAGATGTTTTGTTGATCAAAGTTACTTGCAGGAAACACTCATAGAAACCTCAATGAGAACCTGAGGCCAGAGCAAACATGCAGGCATTTTTCATTGCATTTATTTAGTTACAAAACAGAACTCACACTATACTGGCATCATTTTAAGATTAGGGTTGGTTTATTAGGTATCCTGCCAGATGTTTCCTGATTAGGTTTTTTTTTCTGCTTGCATATTTAAAATTCTCAAAAAAAAAAAAAAAAAAAGGTACGAAACTGTCTGCAGTTTAACCCATCCAAGTGCACACACACAGTAGTGAACACACACACACCGTGAACACACACCCGGAGCAGTGGGCAGCGGTACCCTTTCAAAAGGTACTAATATGAACAATTTAGACAATAATATGTACTTTTAAAAGCGACAGCGTTGTGTCTTATTTCTGAGAGTGAACAAAGTTGGAGGAAAAGGCTTAGAAAGGAGAAGTTGAGACCCCTGATCACAGATCACAGAACCACTGTTTATCAGGAAACCGCCAGCAATGTGGTTGGGTGCAATTTCTTTTTATTGTTTGTGACTCAAAAGTTACATTAGTGACAGAAGTTAGGTCTAGTTTTGCAGTGAAATAAATGCACATGTTTTCTAAAACATTCATAAATCAATTATTAATCAATTATTAATTTATTAATAAATTGAAGGATAAACGATAATGATTCACTCAGTTTAAGTTACACACATAAACTGCTAGAAAATGTCAAATTTCATATATACATATACATATATATATATATACACACACACACACAGACACACACACACACAAACATACATATATATTGTTAAACATTGCATATGTTATGCAATTTCATTTTATATTTATATAAAAACATTTAAGCTGTTAATCTAAAATCAGTTAATCCAATTGGAAAAATGCTAATAATGTTAAAAACATGCATAACAAGCCATTATGTTGTTTAAAGTTAACAAATGCAGTAAAGAGCTAACATGTTCACTACTGTATATAAACACCAATTTAATTGTTCATCATTTGTAGCATCAATTATGAATGTATGAAAGAAAGCAAATATATAATGCAAATAATTTTAACAGAGTAAATGTATATAACAGGGGTATTCAATTAAAGTTCCAAGAGGTCTTGTCTCAATATTTCCTTTCCAGTGGACACCAGTAATGCAGTCAAAATAGTCAGGATATTGGGTCCTCAGAGCCATAGGCCAGTGGCTTCTGAGAAATTTTCTATAAAAAAATAAAAAATAAAAAATCATCAGTTAAGCCTAATATGAATATTAAAATATAAGATCAGATGTTTTATCAAGCTATTATTATGTTTTATGTTTAGATACTGTACATATGTAAGGCAGAAGGCCATGTGACAGAAAAGATACTCTATGGGGGTTCAGAGTTTTCCTAGAGAAGCAATGCACATGGGAAGGGCTTGAATGAATCACATTTGGCTCTGGGTAAAAAAAATATTAGAGGATATAACGGGGAAAGTTCATTGCAATAAATGGCCCTGAGACCTGGTGGTGTGAACCACTCCGTTGTTTTGAAGCACTGCTCACTTCATTTAGAAATGGTAAAATGGTGCTGCATGCCGTTGCCATTATGTCTTGCGGTCCGGTTTGGAACAAAGCTGAGCCTGCCATTTGAATATGCCTGGTATATAACAACTTGCATCACAGATTTTTAGAGCTTTTTTCATGCAATTTCAGTAATCTAATCAGTTTATTGTACAGACACTTTAAATTGCATTCATTTTGTTGCTGAAAATCAGTACATGCATTGTTCAAACCCATTGAGAGTTTAAGCATAGAAAGCTAATACATAGATATTTCTTCACCATTGGAGTAAATAAGCCTGCTGTGTCGATTCTGAGGCTCTGTGTTGTTCTTACAGAAAGTCCGTAACATTTTCTTCAAGTGGTTTCTGAATTTTATCCCCATAAAAACATAAAACACAGGATTCAGGCAGCAGTGTGAGAAAGCCACCATCTGAGAGATGTACATCCAATAGTCTATAGATTTACTCAGCTTACAATCACTAAAAGGAGAGATTTCCCATGCAATCAGAGAGTCCAGAAATATGGCCATGTTGTATGGCCCCCATCCCAAGAAAAAAAACACCACTATGAAGAGGATGAGCTGCACCGTCTTTCTATGAGTGTGAGATGTTGGTCGTAGCAGCCTTCCCAAGATCACAGTGTAGCAAAAAGCAATGATCACAAAAGCGATAATGAAAAAAGAATTTTGCATGTATGTACTCATGAGTTTCCAATTAATTTTATCATCAAAAGCACAGAGCAGGAATACATTGGTGCCGTTGTTTTGGCTCTCCATGAATGCATCAAATTGGTCGGATACAACCGTGTTGAACCTGGCTTGTGGGATGGAAGCACAGAGACTGATGATCCAGATGGCAATTGATGTCGCGTAGCAGTGCAGGCTCTTCCTAGACATGACCACCGACATGGGATGAACCACGGCCATGTAGCGGTGGACCGTCAGAACCGTCAGGAAGATGATGCTGCTGTAATATCCCGTGTAGAACACAAAGTTAACTGCTTTGCAAGCACGATCTCCAAGGGTCCAGCCATACATGTAATAGTAGGCCCAGAAGGGCAGGCCAAAGGTGAAAATCAGATCAGAGAGAGCCAGATTTAACAGAAATGTGTTGGTGAGGGATTTCAGATTTTCAAACTTCACAAGGACCCACAAAACCAATGTGTTTCCCACACAGCTGAACAGAACGACGATGAGGAAAATGACTGGGGTGACGGCTTTCCCAAACTGGATAACATTGGTCTTGATACAGATGTCATCTTCAAAACTTTCATTGTAATCAGAATAGTCAAAAATGTCAGATATTTCATACAGATTTTCAGTCATTGATTGGACTGTCATCTTGATGCATAAATGCACACTGAAAAAAGAATTGGGGACAATTTCACTCAGAAATTCCTAATACATTTCACATATGATAAAAAAAAAAACCCAGCATCTATCTGATCTTAATAACTCAAATATTAAATATTAACCAGCTGGAGAAATAATCAGTGATTGCATTGATAATTATTGCACATATTTTTCCACATGCACTTCAGAAATACTGAGAGCATAACATTAATGCAAATCTAACATTTCTTATATTATACAAAAATATAATATCTCAGTGGAATTCATAATCTGTTTTCTGCATGCTGAGTTATCACTTACCTTTATGAAATTCTCCAGAGAATATGTTAATGGTTGATTGCAGACTGAATGAGTGTTCAATCTAAAAACTATGAAACTTTCTAGATGATTGTTCCTATTAGAGTATCAGTACAACCCACCAATAAATGATGCTCAGATCCCCCATCCTCAAAATCAAAACCAATAGGCCCATGTCCTATTTTCGGTTCCTTTATAGCATACATTCATTTGCAAGGTCTGGAGGGGCCTTGCCCTTAGTCAAAAAGGACTTGAATCAAGAAAGATGAATAAAAATCACATTGAGTTGGCTTAACCTATATATTAAATATGGATTGGGATAAATGTATTAAAATAAAACTTAAAATAAGACTCTATGCATCAGCCCTGATAGTATCTCTTTTTGAAAGCACCTGCTTCATAAAATGACTCTACAGAAGCAATTGATAAAACTAATTGTTGACAGTTATTGGTTTTGATCTTTTTCTAGTTATACAGTAACACTTAGCACATGTTAAATCATAACATATATATGTGAACACCTGAAATGTGTTTGTGTTAGTGGTGATGCTGCACTTGTTATTGATCATCACATGACACTACTTGTTTATTTACTGGATTTTTTATTATTATCGCGCAACCAAAATTTGGTGCGCTACGAAAGAACCTGCTATTTCGTTTTCGCCTCTGATTGGATTAGCTTGCTGTCAGTCATCTTAGTACCGCCCCCCTGTAATGGCAGCTTGTTGTATCCACTGTAAACAATCGATGAGGAAGATCGTCTTTCTGTATGAAGTATGTCTTTATTTACATCTATTTATCATTATTTAAATATGTTTATCAAATATACATTTATTTATACTGACGATAGTTTGACGGTTCTGACAGAAATGTGACTAAAGCGCTAAACGCTAAAGTTGCAAAGCTCAGCAGGTGCCTACCTAGTCTCATTTTAATATTTAAATATATTAAAAATATGATTTATAATTTTAGTCTGTAATGATGGTAATCATAATATATGTTTTAAGGAATTGTGAATTTTGGGCAGTGAATTTCCCTACGTTTAAAAACAAAAGTAAAAGTCTGTACATCAAGATTGCACCAGTACATTATTCTTTTTATTGATTTATTTAATGATACAAATAAGTTCAGAAATAAGATGGTAAAAATATGGGATGTTTTATTTTGTCACATTGTTACACCATCATAAACTGTTTGAGGTTTACTGTTTTAGTGTTGTCTTTATTATTTTAGTACCACCCTTTTTCTTTTCCCTTTGTTTTTACAGGCATAATGTTGACTTTATGAACCATCCACACTAACAAATTCAGCCTACCATGAGTACAGTGGGTGAAAATCAGCTGCAGAGAATAATCAGAGATCTGCATGGTAAAATCACACACTCAATGTGATGTTTTGCATGTGTGAACAATCATGTGAACTGAGTCTCTTGACACTGTGATTGGCCAATAACTTTTTTGTTTTAGCTTTTTCTAGAGACACTGCTAGAAAAAATTAAATTTCCCTACATACTCTGTATTCTCTGTTATCACAACACATGAAATATAGTCATAGCTAAATGTTCAGCAAGCATGTTATTGCCATGTAGAGTGTTACTTGTAATCATTATTGATGAAATTTGATCAATTCTATTTTCACAACTGTCATTTGCAATTAATTGCGCAAGGTCCCGCTGTCAGGGAAAACTTAAATTTGTGATTTCCAGACCTGGATAAGTCATTGAAATTAGGGCTGCACAATTAATCGAATTTCTAATCGCGATTACAATTATGGATGCCACAATTACGTAATCGTTCAAAGCGGCAATTAATCGTTCAAAGTCCACGTTTTTTTCTTTCTACATGTTATCTTAAGGGCTTTTCCCATTATTTTAATTTTAGTTTTAGTATAACATTATAATACCATTCATATTTTTACTTTTTTATAATTTAAAGAAGAAACCAATCCGATGTATAGTTGACATTTGAGGCTTAATACTAAAGAAAAGCACTAAAAGTTTTTCAGTTAGAGTGTTTCCAGCTGGTTTATTTTCATAAAAAAAATACGGCATGCAGTCGCATCAAACAATGGTATAAATATCATTCAATGTAAATTGTGATAATCGTAATTAATAATCGCAATTACAATTTTTGTCATAATCGTGCAGCCCTAACTTCAGAGGCGGAGCAAGTAAGGATTACAAAGACAAACATTTTTTTTGTTCGGAATAATATGTACTGATGAATCATTTGAAAGTTATAAACCATGAACCAAACCAACCAGTTATGAGGTGTATTACAATATTACAAACGCTGATTCGAAGCAAAGTTGCAAGAGTGTGTACTGAATGGTTTTATTGAGAGAAAATCAAGGGAATAATCGACAATTATGATTTTTGTCATAATCGTGCAGAAATCTTAAGATGTTATTGAAATTTGGAGAATTGTTGTGCTTGGCTTTAAAATGATCACGCAACCTCTTATGAAATAAACGAGGCGAGTTGTTTCAAAGGAGATTAAACAAATGACTTCATATTTTTAATCTATATTCTGCTAAAATGCAATTGTTTATGCAGATGCAGTTTCTGAGTTGAGCAAAGAACATTATGATTCTGGAGAGCCCATCACCGATGACAGTGCCAGCCTTCACAAGTTCTGTTATAAACTGGAGTACCTACTGCAGGTACGGCTCAGTCTTTAAGGTCATTTAACATTTAATGCTTGAGTTTTCTTTGTTCATTACATTTACATATAGTCATTTAGCAGACACTTTTATCCAAAGCGACTTACAAAGGAGGACAATAGAAGCAATCAAAACTAGCAAAAGAGCAACAATATGTAAGTGCAAATGACAAGTCTCAGTTAGCCTAACGCAGTACACGTAGCAAGTTTTTTTTTTCCATCAGGAACTCTTTCTTGAAGTTACTGTATATCTAGCCCAGCGTGGAATCTGCAACTACAGAGTTCGGCGGAAATTTCCACAGAATTCAGATTCACAAAGTTCTATGCATCCTTGCCTTTTGTGTCTTCACTGATTTCATTTAAATATTATCTATCAATAATAGTGCAGTATTTAGTGCAAATTTGACCAAAATTTAATAAGGGTCCGATTATTTGCAGGAGAAAAATACCCCCAGATGATTACTCATGTGACCTGGATGACCTGGGATCTCCACATTCATATTTAACCAAACTTAATGTTTACAGTGATTGCATTGAGATTAACCTGTTGACCGCTGTGTCCAGTTTGACCAGAAAGAGAGGACCACATTTCTGGGCAGCAGGAAAGACTACTGGGACTATTTCTGTGACTGCTTGGCCAAGATTAAAGGAGCTAATGACGGCATTCGCTTTGTCAAAGCAATCCCCGAGGTAATCCACTGCACGAGCCCAAAACTCTCTTCAGCCAGTGCGTGTTTGGCTCCAGCCTGCCTTCTCACTTCTCTTTCGCACTTTCATGTTGCTGGTGTTCTGACATTTTTTACATCCGTTTTTTATTTGCACCTCTCTGGAGGGTTCGAAGCAGGAAACAGTGACATTCAGCTTCAGGTTGGTCATGTGTTATAGGTATTCGACTAGCAGTAGTGACTCTCACAAAGATTATTGTAAAGTTCATTGGCATGTTATTCCTTTACCAAGGCAGTTGGTTTTTAGTGCTGTTTGCTAAGACGTGAATAACTATTACCGTTTCTCGTATTGTGGGAGACGAACCACTATGCTAAAATATTAAACCTTTTTTGAGCTAAATTATTAAATATTACTACTAAGCTTAAGTATTAAACTTTAAGTACCAAATTTTGGCATGCATCTCATCCCACACCATTTGTGCTACTGACTTTAAATTGTGTAGCTTTGTGAAGATAGGTGTGTGCGTTTACTTTTTTAAGTGGCAAGACTTGATTTTTCTCATAGAAGGAGGGTCCTGAGCCTTATTTTAGGACCAGAATATTATAGAGGAGAGCTGTTATATCTGTATGTCTGTTTTTGGATCTTAACCAGGAAGAAACCACCTGAACCACCCTAAAAACCACTTAGCCATCACCCACAACCTGCAGATTTATTTCAGACTCGCCTATATAGATTAAAGGTGATCATTCTCTTTGTGTACTGTTCCCAACACAATCAGTTTAAGACATTAACTGGTATTACTCACATATTATAATTTAATTATTAGGGCATCCTGTTTTCCTCATTTAAAGAACAACTTTTAATGCATACAAAAATTCTTCAGAATTCATTTGTCACTGAAATGCAGCTTTTTGTGAGTCTAGAATCCAGGACAAATCCAGAAACCCAACGTCAGCTGTAGTGTAACGTTTCCACCTGGTGTCCTTATGCTCTTTGGTCACCCACTGTAATCCTCCATCTGCTGTCCCACAGACAGACATTGTTTGTGTTTAGATTGGCATATTACCATACTACTTTTTCAGCATGCACGGTGTACAACACTAGGTACAGTATTCAAATTTAGTGTATACATGGAATACAGAAATGTCCTATTATTGCATTTGCCAAAATGTGCAGCATAAATCCAGATCACACTGCACTAAATACTGTATCCCACTATGCAGTGCACTCAGCTTGACCTTCCATTTCCAGTGTGCCAAATCAGCAGAACAGAATCAAAATCTTTTTCTTGATTCATTATTTGCTCGGACTGCCAAAAGTTTCTTATACTAAAAAGGAATAAAAGTGCAAAATAAGGAATTTTATATTTTAAACATGAACTATAGTGTAGTGATGTTTATGGTTAAACCGATTATCTGCACATTGACCTTTGAACCAAGTTACTGCTTCCTTTCAAAACTCTAAAATGATTGTCAGTTGTTGTTAGCTCTACGTGTGCATTGTTATTGTTATTCAACATGTCATCTCTTTCCATTACCATAAGAATCTTGTGGGTTTTTCGGATGTGATCAACAAAATGATAAGCTGTTGTGTTGTGGTCAGACAGAAACTTGTGTAATTTATACAAAGTTATCCACAACATATTTCATGCTCAGGTCTCATTTCAAAACATACATATATTCTTTATTAAATGCAAGGCCTTTGTGTTTACACTGTGTGATTTAGTTGAAGACGTCGTTAGGGAAAGGACGGGCTTTCATCCGCTACTGTCTGGTGCACCAAAGGCTGGCAGACACTCTTCAGCAATGTCTTATGAACTACAAAACCACATGGTAATGTCTTCAACAAAAATGTAAACATCTTAGTGGGAACTTGTACAGGATGATTGATGCATTGCTCCAAATGCATACAGTAGCTTTGTTAAAGTACAAAAATCATTTGTATTTCCAGTAAATGTCTAGTTAAATGTGTATTAATTGACATGAACAGAAAATTAACATGAGAAGAAGTAGTAATGATGATAGAATGTAGAAGTATGACATTCTAGTATAAATAATAGCAGTAGTATATCATGTGACCCAGGTTGTTGTAGGGTTACTAAAACCATACAAAAACCATAAAAAAACTTTAGTTACTTGCAAGAAACGTCAACTAAAATAAAATAAAATATAACAAATCACAAACATATTTTATTACAGCTAGTTGCCAAGGCAACATTTCTCATTTTGATGTTCCAAAACAATAAAAAAAATTAATAAAAACTATGTAGTCATATTTTAAAAAGCAGAACAAAACTAATAAAAATGACACAAATAAAGTTATTAAAACTTTAACTAAAATGAAAATAGAAAACTACAAACTAATGAAAATATGAATAAAAACTATGATAGTATCGCCATTATAGTAAAATAACACTGATGTGATGCACGTATGCCTGAGACTTTCAATCAAACAAGTAAACAACCATTTTGGTGAAAAGTGCAACCACATTTGGCTTTAAAGTGTGGTCGAAAATTCACACGAAAACAAAGCGCTTGCATGAAAAGAGATGCATGCTCTGCTACCCATCTTTAGAAGGTTTAGAAGATTTCAGCAAATTAGTCTCCAATAAATTGCAAATAATTAATTTTAATAGTAATTAGTATTTATTTCTAAATGTTTTTGCACATGACACAACATAGTTATTTGAATAGAGAATGTTAATGCAATAGTGCAAAGCTGCTCTTTATTTAACAGACCTGAAAATGTTGATTCAGAACAAATTCATCCACACATCAATTTCTCTTCCTCTACCTGCTTTTACTTCTCTGAAACAAGCAACTTCTTGTCTCATAGTAGCATGCATACATGTAATGTCAGCTATTTTTATTGTAATACTGACAACACAGTTGTCCAAAGTCCAGTGTTATTTATGTTACAAAAGGAAAGCTAAATTTGTAGAAATGCACAGGGTGTAACATCTCTGAAAGCATTCTGAGAACTCCAGTCTTGTTTATGAGTGGTAATAAGTTCTGTTTGTCATACACAGTGAGTGGTATTATGAACGCAGTCCCTTCCTGAAGTCCCATCTGAACATTGATATCATCAACCACCTGTATGAACTCAATGAGGTCCAGTTTGATGTAGCATCCCGAGGTCACGACCTTGACTCTGACTGGCCCACTTTTGCAAGGTAATTCACGAGCATTCAACACATGCATATCACAACAGTAAAGTCCCTATTTCAACACATTTAGACTAAGACATTTAAGCAGTTGTATTTTGCAGATTTAATAGCAACATTACAGCATATGTAATTTATTTTTATTTTTAATCTTAAACATTTTAAAAAGTGTATAGTACAAATACATTTTTCAGTATTTCCAACAAAATAGTTGCCTGCAATGTGAATGTTAGCAAAACAAATTACATGGTTTATATGTGCATTTCACACATACAGAAAGACTCTGGGATCAGCTATCTCACCCGCCCATGCGTGGAAACCACCCAGTCGCTGCTCTAGTGTCAACAGTCTGGTTAGCAGTTACTCACAGGTTTGGTAACACATTAGAAACACCTTAGACTTTAGAAACATCATTGTGATCACTTCTGTTCATGTCCTCATAATCTCTGGTTCTGTACCTAATATGTAATATCCATAAATACAGATTGGCAGATGTATCAATTAATTTATTTATTTTGTGTTAATATGTAAATATGTAATATGCGTGTTGCCTTTTCTAGCTTTAAAAAGGAATGTTGCATTATTGAGTTACCCCTAAACAGTAACTAAAACCCCAGTATAGAGCAGTGTTATATCATCATATATATATATATATATATATATATATGTGTGTGTGTATATATATATATATAGATAGACAGATAGATATAGATAAAGATATTTTTTATAATTTTTTTTTAATTTTAAGTTTTAATTTTAATTTTATATTGTTTTAGTGATTTTGTTATGTGCTTTTTAAATATTTCTATTTAGCATAAATTACTTTCATTTTAATTTAGTTGCCAAGGCAACATTTTTAATTCTCATTTAAGCTCTTTATATTTAAGTTTTTTGACATTATTTTTTATTTTCTTTATTTTTATTACTGGAAAACAATTTTCTTTTTTTCTTTTTTAAGTTGTACTTTAGTTAACGATAACAACACTGGTGCATAGTCCCATAGGTGTATAGTCACATTGTTTGGATACATGCCTATAATATGGGAAAGGGTAAGATTTTCAGGTGTGTCTGTCAGTAGTTAAAAAAATATATAAAAATTGGCACTTATTGTAAAAAGTACCTTGGCTATTATGGTATAAACTCAGTACTTTTAAAAAGTATTTAATCTTATTATGTAAATCACATTACATAAAATGAACATTCTGAATGCTGTTCATTTTAAATTGATTTGTGTCTATTTTTCTTTGTTTGTATCGCCAATTTAATTTTGGATTTAATACCAATATTTTGATATCTCTCAGTATCAACAATAGACCAATGTGAGTGAATGCATTTTGTTTTCTTTTTTGGTTTAGATTTTGTTTTCCTAATGCAATGCAGTCACATAGTCACTTTCGATTAATTTCAACCTCTTTTCCCTCATGCAGCAAGCACAGGAGTTTCTTCCAGGCCAAGATTTTGGCTCCAATCTTCTAGGTGATCTGGGGGAATTAGGTGAGTTGTCCTGTAGTGCTTCTGAGGACCTGCGCATTGAGCTTGACCAGTCAGAGTTAAGACAACAAGAGCTCCAAGAGAAAATCCGGCAACTCACCAGTGAAGCAGGTGATCTGAGAGCCGTGGTCAAAGACCTACAGGAACAACTCTTGGATAAAGGTCCTAATCAAGAGAAAGAAGAAGAGCAGCAGGTGGTGAAAACTGTTAGAGAGTGCACAGATCGCCTCCATACCACCACACTGGGGCTGGAGGCTCTACGGACATCAGAACGCAACCTAGAAGCCAAACTGAGCATTGCAGAGAACAGGAACATGGAGTTGGTGACAAACCTCGACGGAGCTCTGAGAGAAAAAGGACAGCAGGCTGCCAACTACTGCGACTCGGCCTGGAAGATCCAAGAGCTCCTGACCAAGCTAAAGGAGGCAGAGGAAGAAAGGATTGAGTGTAAACGAGAAAGCGAAGACTGGGCAAGGCTAGCTGAGAGACTTGCCCAGGAGCTGAAGCTTCAGGAGAAGAAACTTAAGGAGATGGAAGGCAAACTGGACTCATGTAGAGTGTCTGCCGACAAAGAACGAACAACTGCAATGCAGCAGGCTGATGAGCTGCAGATGACCATCAACCGCCTTCAGGGAGCACTATCTCTGAAGGAGCGGGAAATGGGGAACCTACGGACTCAGCTGCAGGACGTACAGAGAGCACTGGAGGCCAAGGAAAGTCAACTGGAGGAGCACAGGAAAAGGATAGAAGAGGAGCTACAACACAATAGTGTACTTGAGGAACAACTGAATGGAAAGATGACTGAGTTGTCCACCGTTACCCAGAAGATCCGGCAACTGGAGAATCTCAACCAGCGGTTGACTGCGGAGAGTCAGTGCTTCCAAACGCAAGCCAAGAAACTGGAAGAGTACAAGAACCAGTGCACAAGTTTAATGGAGATCAATGGCAAGCTGATCCAGACTGTGAAAAGAAATGAGGAGAGCGGCAAGGAGCTGGTGCAAGCCAAGAACACTCTAGAGAAAGAACTGATTACCACACAGGCCTCTGAGAGGCAACTGAGAACCAGATTGGAGTTGGCTGGACTGACAGTGGAGAACCAAAATCTTGAGGAGTGCATGCAGAATGGCCAGATGAACAGTGAGGAAACTGAGATTGAACAACTTGGGAAGAAGAGTATATCTAGGCTGGAAGAATTAAATGAGAGTGCTGCAGTTCCACAGGAGAACAAGACAACAACTTCTAGACTCCTACGGGAGGCCAGTGAATCCTCAAGAACTAATAATGGAGAATCCACTTCCAGGTTGGCTCTGGCTGAGGCCCAACTTGAGCTCAACATGAAGGAGGTTTCCAGACTCCAGGAAGAAGTCACGGAGCTCCGGGCGCAGCTATTGGTGAGCTCAGAGGAGAGGATGAAGATGCAGACTCTGCAGGAAGTGACAGAAGCCTCCAGAGAAGATCTCCGGGCTCAGACGGATCAACTAAAGTCCCAGGTGGAAGAGCTAAACCGTAGGCATGTGGAGGAGCTGCTGCATTGCCGGGAAAGAGAGGACGCTCTGGTAAAGGAGAGGGATATGGAGGCCCAGGTGCGGATGGAAATCCAAACAAACCTGACTGAAATGAGGGAAGAGCATCACGAGTTGAAGAAGCAGAACAGCACTCTTGCTCTTGTGAACGGAGAGGCTCATGAGGCCTTACACAGGGCCACCACTGAGACCGCCGAGCTTGGGGTTCACGTTTGCATGCTGACGGGGCAGAACGAGGAGGCTCAGTTGAGATGGGAAGAGCTTTCTACCAAACTGCAGGAGCTACAGATGGAGGCACAGGAGGAGGTGGAAACTCTAAGTGATACAATGGAGGCTTTGAGAAAAGATAATGCAAGACTCCAAGAGCAGCTAAAGCAGACTGATGGACTCCCAGAAGCCATGCAGAAGTTGCAAGAGAGGCTTGAACAGGTGGAAGAGGAAGCCAAAAGCGTCCAAGAGATACGACAGAGAGAAGTGGACACAATGAGGTCCCAGTTGAGCGATGAGGCTGCGCACCATCAAAATCAAGTGCAGGTAATTAAAGTAAAAATTCTCATAGACGTTGGTTTTATTCTGTTTTGTTCAGGCTGTTTATAAATGTCTTTCTGAAGGGTCTGAATGAGGAGCAGGATGCATTACGGAAGAGGCTGGACAACGAAGTCGAGAAAGTCTCAAGTCTTGAGTCCAAAGTTTTGGAGCTTGAGGTATTTTGATCTTATTATCATAGATGGCTGTTAGGGCCTTTCACAATAATTGCCGTTTCATTACCTAGGATAAACGATAAAAGCAAACCTGTGAATGAATAAAATCAATTCTGTATTAATGGACTGAATAGTTTGTAAAAAAAATTGGTAACTGTTAAACAATCTACTTTTAGGGGCCATTTGTGCAGAACATGTTTTTGCATTCCACTGCACTGCTTTTTAATTGTTTTTGTATGTAAATATGCTCTAGATGTATGTCTTTGAGACATTTGGACATGACGCTCAAATCATAATGATATTGACATTGTTCTATATCAAGTATTTAGCATGTTGGATGTTGAGGTGGCTAAATATTCCCAACCCTAATTATTTAGATTAGAAGTCTTTTAAATGCAAGAAAAATCAACACGTTTTTGCATCCATGTGTTTTTGTGTTTAAAAGTCAGCCAACAGAGATTACAGTCAGATGATCGAAAAGAAAAATGCCCTCATTGGTGTTTCTGAAAGTATAATTAATCAGAAAGAGGAACAGATAAAAAGCCTCAGAGTGGACTTGACAAGGTAAGAGATTTCTGTACTGCTTTTGAGGTAGTCAATATATTAAAAAATATAAAAAATAAATAAAACTAGCATGTAAGACTTTCTACTAGTTGTTTTGTGTCTGCTGGCCTGATTCTTGTTTTTTTTGTCAGAGCTGAGGAGGAACTGGCTCTTGCAAAGCAGTCCTGTAATGAACTGGGCGTGAACTTAAGCAGAAGTGTGATGGAGAAGCAAGCCATTGAACTGAAGATGTCTGCTGAGCTAGATGACCTCTATCGTACCAAAAAGAATCTGGAGGAGAGGCTCATTGAGCTCATAAGGTGACTTATACAGTATACAGTAGTTACCTACCATATCTTTTCCACTTACATGTTTATCTAACACATCAGAATATATGTTCCCTACAACCCAAAGAAATGCATTTGAAAATTCCTTTACTGTATCTGCTGAATTGTTGCAAGCTGTTCTTCATAGAACTCTTGCACCCCCTGTAGGGACAAAGATGCTTTATGGCAGAAGTCTGATGCACTGGAGTTTGAACAGAAACAGAGGGCTGAGGAACAGACAGACAGAGACGTCACATACTGTCTGAGCTGCCGCAACCACTTCAGTTGGATGCTGCGCAAACATAGCTGCAGGTCAGGGGTAAAACGTTAAGGGGAAATGGCATTTTTGGCAAATGGCGTTCTTCATTGGAATAAAATTGAGTATTGAGGTTCCCTACAACCCAAAGAAATGCATTTGAAAATTCCTTTACTGTATCTGCTGAATTGTTGCAAGCTGTTCTTCATAGAACTCTTGCACCCCCTGTAGGGACAAAGATGCTTTATGGCAGAAGTCTGATGCACTGGAGTTTGAACAGAAACAGAGGGCTGAGGAACAGACAGACAGAGACGTCACATACTGTCTGAGCTGCCGCAACCACTTCAGTTGGATGCTGCGCAAACATAGCTGCAGGTCAGGGGTAAAACGTTAAGGGGAAATGGCATTTTTGGCAAATGGCGTTCTTCTGGCTTTCAGTGGCTAGATGCATTGGAATAAAATTGAGTATTGAGACCATTTTTTACCCTAGAAATTGCCAGTGACAAGTAATTCTGTACAAGCTGTGTTTGACACAGAATGTCATGGTTTCTTTTATATATATATATATATATATATATATATATACACAGTATATATATACAAGGCCACGATAAGAGTGTCCTCTGATTTTGTAGTTGCTATTGTAAACCTTCAATATACTTGTCCAACCCCTAACTTGCTCTGATTGGTAATCCAACTTGTTTTTAACTGCAAAACATTTTCATGTAACATAATATTTACAAATATTTGTAATGTAATATTTTAGATGTAAATAACATTTTTGTTCAAATTACAATATTTGCTCTATTTTAATTGTTGTTGTATGTAGGCGTAAAAGCATAATTGTCATTGTATCATTTTAAAATTAGATTACAAAAAAATATGTAACTACACTACCCAAAAGTTTGGGGATAAATTTTTTTTAAAAATCTTAAAAAAAGATAAAACTTTTTTGAAGTAAGATGTTTTTGAAAGAAGTCCCTTATACTCACTAAGGCTGCATTTATTTTGTCAGAAATACAGTAAATACGGTAATATTGTGAAAAATTATTACAGTTTGAAATAACCATTTTCTATTTAAAAATCTTTTCAAAATGTAATTTATTCCAGCATCATTACTCCAGTCTTCAGTGTCACATGATCCTTCAGAAATCATTCTGATTCTGAAGAAAACCGTCTTATTATTATCAGTGTTGAAAACAGTTGTGCTGCATTGTATTTTTGTGGAAATTGTGCTACATTTTCTTTTTTAGGATTCTTTGATGAATAGAAAGTTCAAAATAATAGATTTTGTATTTTCTATATTTTTTAACAGGTTCTGTGGGCGCCCATTCTGTTACTACTGCCTCAGTCATGATGCAAGTGTCCACCAGGGCAGCGGAAGTGTGCGCTGCTGTAAGGACTGCTTCAGTCAGCGCCGACCTGGACATGCGGATCTGGGTAGTCCTGCACGTTCAGCCCACAGCCCAATATCAAGCCCTACACGAACCAGCACGCCTGGTGTCCCAGGTAAGATGTTATAGAAGGCAAAACAAACATGCTTTGTAACCATTAAGGAGTTTTTATGTGATTTTAATATGGACTGTGAATTGATTGTAAATGCCTTAAATGTAAAAGTGCATACCGGTTGAATAAGATCTGATCTCCGTTCAGATAATGGGTTGTAATTCTGTGTGTAATATGAATGTTGTCCTCACAGGGGCACTGAAGTCCCCTCGACCAGATGACACAGCATATGACATCATCACAGAAGAGGAAGTGACCTGTGTCCATGACAGCGACTCATTATACTACACCACTGTGCTGCCCTCAGAGACACAACAGCTGTGAGACACACACACACACACGCACACACCTGTCTTGTTAGCCTAGATTCTCTGCGCTAAAGACAATGCACTGAATTTGTGCAAAATTAAATTTGCTCCTGCTGAGCTGAACTCAGTTTCTTTATTTGATTTATTTCATTCATCAGCAAATTTGACAGGAACACATGGTGCCTGCCAGTGTGTCTTAATGTACTGCTAAGTCAACAGAACAGTGAAACTTGCTGGCTTTGTTTCAGTTGCATTTGTGTAATTTGCTATGATGTGTGCGATTCTCTGCGCTAAACACAATGCACTGAATTTGTGCAAAATTAAATTTGCTCCTGCTGAGCTGAACTCAGTTTCTTTATTTGATTTATTTCATTCATCAGCAAATTTGACAGGAACACATGGTGCCTGCCAGTGTGTCTTAATGTACTGCTAAGTCAACAGAACAGTGAAACTTGCTGGCTTTGTTTCAGTTGCATTTGTGTAATTTGCTATGATGTGTGCTCTTCTTTAGTCTGCGGTTAAATAAGTGTATGACAGGAAATGGCATGTAAGTGCATATATGTCTGCAGAAGCAGCAGTGACATCACCAGCACAGAAGATTCAGATGAGCTGATTGGTTCAGTTCAGGACGCTGAGATATGCCTGCTGAAATCTGGAGAGATGATGTGAGTCAGATACACAACGCTTATGATGGGTCCTGATTCCCTTTTGATTTTTGCATAATTATTGTTATTATATGTTATAATTAAAATTATTATTGGTGCAAAATAAATAAATCTAGTGTTTTCATTAATTCCCATGACAGTGAGTGAGACACATCACTCATATATTTATATATTCACTCATTTACTCATAATAATAATAATTATTATTATTAATGTTGCTGTTGTTGTGGCAAAAAAAAAAATCTAGTATTGCAATATTTTATCATTCCAGTGACTGTGCATGTCATACAAAACACTCTTGATGGATCCTGATATGCTTATGATTTTTGATAAATTGTTATTATTTATTATAATCATAAGTATTAGTATTATTATTGTTGCAAAATAAATTCAAATAAATCTGGTATTGCAATATTTATTAATTCCCATGACCATTAGTTAGACACACAACGCTCATGATGGATCCTGATGGCCTAAAGATTTTTGTGTAATTATTGTTATTATTTGTAATAATAAAAAGAAGTGTTGTTGTTGTTGTAGCAATAAAATAAAATAAATCTGGCAATATTTATTCATTTCCATGACCAGCATTGTGTTTTGTTTCACAGGCTGTCTGTGCCGTTCAGTGTGGAGGACATGATTCAGTTTGGCGATAAGTCCAGAGAACTCTTCATCAGGTCCAGCTGTTACAGTGTCATTCTCATAACCGCTGCACATCCGGGTCCTACGATCAGCTGGGTCTTCTCTTCTGAACCCAAGAGCATCGCCTTCAGCGTGGTGTACAGAGAGAACCCAGATACGCCTCTAGAACAGACCAAGGTAACATATGCATGACATATGGCGCTGTCACGCTTACAGCTTTTGCCGTAAATTAATCAGCATTTCTCAGTTTATTGGTCCATGTGCCAACTGAACCCCGCTATTAAAATGCTTGGAAATGAACTCAGTTTATTGGTCCATGTGCCAAAGTGCCAGCTTATGTCATATTGCTGCTATCCAGCCAATTTACAGTAAATCCGCTTGGACCCAAAATTGATCATGTTAGCTCTGTATTTGTAGTATTCTAATCAGAAATTTAACTTGTTGATGTTTTAACTATGCATATTTATACAAATTAATGTCTTTTATTTTATACTGTAAATAACACATCATGTGAAATAACCAAAGGCACATTTTTCTTTTTGTTTTTTGATTGCAGTTAGTTTACAGTTATCATGCTACTGAAGTTACTGCCCATAATCATATCAAACCTTCCAAGAATTTAGTGATTTCAGTGTTAGATGTGGTAATACAATACTTGTATTCCTCCAAGTCTTTCATATGCATTTTTCAAAAGACATATGTTCATCATTATATTAAAAAATTATATTAGGCATATCCAAACAAGCTACATGAAATATATCAAACTACACTGCTGGTCAAAAGTTTGTCAGATTTTATGAAATGAAAAGAAATTAATATTTTTATTCAGCAATAAGGCATTAAATTGATCAAAAGTGAAGTCATTCATAATGTTGTAAAATATTTCCATTTCAAATAAATGTTCTTTTGAACTTTCTTTTTCTAACTTTCTAAATTTCTATACTATAAAAGATTCCTGAAAATATTAAGAAGCACTGTTTTCAACATTGATAATAAATCATGTTAGAAGGATTTCTGAAGGATCATGTGACACTGAAGACTGGAGTAATGATGCTGAAAATTCAGCCTTGCATCACAGGAATAAATTACATTTCAAAACATATTGAAATAGAAAACACTTACTTTATATTGTAATTATATTTCACAATTCTACTGTTTTTATTTATTTATTTATTTTTATCAAAAAGGTTGCATTTATTTCAAGGTTATTTAAAAAAAAATAAGTATTAGGTTTCTGTACGCTGCTGGTCCTGAGGACAAATTTCGTTTCATGTGTGAAACATGAAATGACAATAAAGAACATTGAACCTTGAAATAAATGCAGCCTTTGCTATATAACCTGTCAACGTGTTAAGAAGATGGTGATGATGTCTGGACAGCCTTAGTGTAATAATGAATGGATCCTCAAACCTGGTTCTTCTTTTTCAGGTTCTGATCCCTCTGACGAGATGTAACTCGCATAAGGAAACAATTCAGGGTCAGTTGAAGGTCAGAAACCCTGGAGAATATACTCTCATATTTGACAACTCCTTCTCCAGGTTCGTATTGAGATCAGTTAATACCTCCAGCAGATCTTCCGTCGTTCTCGCATAAACTCTGTTCATTTTCTTTGCATCACAGGAATAAATTACATTTCAAAACATATTGAAATAGAAAACACTTTATATTGTAATTATATTTCACAATTCTACTGTTTTTATTTATTTATTTTTATCAAAAAGGTTGCATTTATTTCAAGGTTATTTAAAAAAAAATAAGTATTAGGTTTCTGTACGCTGCTGGTCCTGAGGACAAATTTCGTTTCATGTGTGAAACATGAAATGACAATAAAGAACATTGAACCTTGAAATAAATGCAGCCTTTGCTATATAACCTGTCAACGTGTTAAGAAGATGGTGATGATGTCTGGACAGCCTTAGTGTAATAATGAATGGATCCTCAAACCTGGTTCTTCTTTTTCAGGTTCTGATCCCTCTGACGAGATGTAACTCGCATAAGGAAACAATTCAGGGTCAGTTGAAGGTCAGAAACCCTGGAGAATATACTCTCATATTTGACAACTCCTTCTCCAGGTTCGTATTGAGATCAGTTAATACCTCCAGCAGATCTTCCGTCGTTCTCGCATAAACTCTGTTCATTTTTTGTTGTTCTTCCTGTTTGTAGGTTCCTCTCAAAGAAAGTCCAGTACAAACTGAATATAGAGAAGCCAGAGGTCTGCAATGGAAGTGATTGTTCTTCATAGGAAAACGAATCACGCACAATTCTGTCTGTGCCAGGTCATGGGACTGCTTGTTTTTCAAGCCAAACTTATAATGCTGCTTTCAATGAATTGTTTGGTGAATCTCACAAAACTGAAAAAAATCCCACAATCAAATGAAAGAAATGAGAAATTATACTTCATAATGAAATAAAATACATTTTAGGACACATTTTTTTCCCTTGAATCCCCTGTCCTATTACACGCAAAAATCTAATTTTTGTTACTGAAAAATGAAAAATATAAATAAAAAACAACAAAACATCCAGATGCATTACATGAATGGGAATTTGAGGGAGAAATGTGTGTAATTGGCATGAAAATTAATGATGTCAAAATGCAAAAAAAGTCTTAATGCTCCCAAGCTTAATTTTCTTTATGCAAAATAATAATTTCTTATTTTTGTTCATTTGAATTTGGGGTGAAATATGACCTGGACATATTGTGAGATTCACCCTATATGTAATTCAAAAGCCACATTCCTCTTATGAATGATTGCTCTTCATTCATAACCTTTTATGAATGATTTTAACACCCTCTTTGCTAACTCTAATAGCCAGAATGGTACAATAACTCTGACATACTTATCAAGGGAATGGACAGCAAAAAAAAAAAAAAACCTCAATGAAGGAAGTCCCCGAAATTTGGCGTGATCAGTAGTAAAACAGATGAAAATAGATGGTTTTTATAACAGATTATACACTACAAAAGAGCTTTATTACTGTGTTTTTAAATGAAATTAGTGATATAGAAATGAAGGAAATGCTTATGCGTCAGATTACTCCCATACAGGGACATCAGTCTGTTTCTTTAAAGGGGTCATATGATGCTTTTTTAAAGATCATTATTTTGTGTATTTGGTGTAACAGAATATGTTGACATGCTTTAATGTTCAAAAAACACATTATTTTTCAAATACTGTACATTATTGTAGGTCCTCTATGCCCCGCCTCTCTCAAACGCTTCGTTTTCTACAAAGCCCCCTCCTTAATATCTCTTTGGTTTTGAGACTTTAGTCTTTGCAACTTAAGGGATCTTATCTATGCACAATCAGCTTGTAACACTCCAAAGAGAAAGGAAAACTTGAAATCGCATCATATGACCCCTTTAACATTTTTTTATTCCATCTAATATCCATATAAGTCTAACAGGTGTTAAAAATTCAGGACTTTTAAACTGATATAAATGGATAATTATATATATTTTCTTATGAGATTGCATAGTGTATCTCTCATAATATGGGCACATTTTTTTATTCCATCTATCTAATATCCATATAAGTCTAACAGATGTTAAAAATTCAGGACTTTTAAACTGATATAAATGGATAATTATATATATTTTCTTATGAGATTGCATAGTGTATCTCTCATAATATGGGCATCGTAGGTCTTTTTCAAAGCTTTATAAGTCATCTATGACTTCTATGCAGACATATAATCTGTATTCTGAAGGGACGAGTGCACAGTAATAAGAGGAAACTCCATTTCCTGGCCGTCTTGTTTATTTTCAACCAAAAAAAATGAATTTTCATTCGGCTGACGCCAGGGGAAAATTTATAAGCAATAACTCAGTGACTGTGTTTTTTGCATAAATAAGATTGGTGGTGCAGTAACAGATACCTCCAGCCTGAAGAAGGTGGACATTGTAAATGACACTTTTTGTAATGGCTGAATTTTAATAATAAGCTTTGATTCTTCACTGTTGCACTTTCTGAATGTGTTTCAGAGGCTGTTGACGGCACTTGATCAGAGTACTGTAAGCAATAGCATATCAGAGTGACTAGCAGTCATTTTTTTATGTGCAGTTACTGTAAAGAGCTGTGATATAACAGTAATGTTATATTACAGCTAGTTTTTTGAAGTGGAGCTGAATTAAAACTACTTGGTGGCGTGACTCTACTTTGGACTTTTTTCCTCCACTGTACTGTATATCCATAAATGTTTTTTTTCTCTCCTTAGGCTCAAATTTGATATTTAATTGTTTAAATGCAACTTACTGTATCTTAGGCATTCAATTACCACAGAAACTAGCTTAGCTGTGTCTGTCAGTTGACACACACACACAAACACTTTTATAATGGAAGGTTTGTATACCTTGATTTGTGGTATGACCAGTGCTATTTTCGTAATATTTGTATAATATTATAGCATTATTAATAATTTGAATCAGCTTTTTATATTTTCAATTTTCTTTTAAATTGTAGTAATTTTGTTGTTTTTGACATTTTTGTGTGTATGTATATATATATATATATACATACATGCATACACACACACACACATATATATATATATATATATATATTTAGCCTTATTTTACTTAAACTAATATTATTTTTAGTTGCCAAGCAGTGTTATTGTAGTACTATTGAGCTACTATTATTTTTATTAATTTAGAATTAGTTTTTATTTTTATTTTGTTTTCATTTTAATTTGAGTTAAAGTCTTACTAAATTAGTTTTTGTCTTTTTTTAAAAACAAGTTTTAATATCATTTTTATTTCTTATTTTTACTTGTATTTTTTTTATTTTTTATTTATTAACATTTTTTCATTATTAAAGTTTTAATTTGAGGTATTTTAATACATCAAGTCAAACAAAATGAAATAGATAAATGTTGCCTTGCCGTCTAGCTGAAATAAATAAGCTTTATATATATATATATATATATATAGAGAGAGAGAGAGAGAGATAGAGAGTTAAAACATTTTATTTTTTAATAAAAGAAAGTTTTATGGTTTTAGTTAATTGTTAAGTTTTTCATCTAATATTTACATTTTATTTGCTTTGAACTTTATTCTAATGAACAAAAACAATTTTTAACAGTTGTAATTTTAGTTCACATTAACAATGCTCCTTATGTGTAATATACTTGTTGTAGAACAAAACACTGACGTCACAGACCACCAGCACCCCTTAACCACAATACAATAACACTCTCTCGTGGCATTGCCATCTGCTCCAGGAATATGTGTATGTTCACCACTGTGATGAGCTCAGTCTCTATGCATGTGTCCACTAAGTATATTGATTATTCCCTGCCAGGGCTGCATGCAGTCATGCTCAGATGCCGGTTGCCCGTGGTTACGGCTGCGCTGCAGAGGGCGAGCGCCGCTGAGATCACCGTGAAGTCCATCTGAACACAGTGTGTTTGTGCTGCAGAGTCCAGACCGTTTCCCAAGGTTAATGAACCCATTGTAAATCAGATCACATCCTGTGACCGGCCTGAAATGATCAGAGATTTACACACATACAGGGAGAGCGAGAGAGAGAGAGCTGGGGGAGGGGGTGTACAAAAATGTGAGTTGAATATCAAATCCTAGATCACACACATATTCACACACCAGCCTGCAATTACATATTCAGGGTTCGGGTAAACAGCTGTGATTATTTAAGAAATGACCTTTAAAAAAATGCATATTGGTTTTTCAAGAAGTAATCTGAATCAGTGGCAGTGTTCTTAATGAATTTCTGCCATACTACTCACATTATTCCTGTGGTATAGTATTTATAATACATATCCCAGCTGGTATTTCAACATTTATTCACGGGTAAATGACTGTGGAACTTTGCTTGAATTTTGCAAATTGATTCAGCGTTGATCTATTTTTTTTTTTTTATTGTTTCTAGAGCTGGGTTGAAAGTACTGATTTCTTGGTTTTAATCGATTCTCATTTTGATAAAACAATACTGATTCTTAAATTCCAAAAATCAATCCTTTACTTTATGCTGTTTTTAGTTGATGTGTGAACTTAACGTTATTTGTAGCGTGCATCCCATCCAATTAATCACAATATGCTTTGTACTTTGTTACTTTTGATATAAAACAAAATATCTGCTTTCAAATTCAATTTTATTACAAAATTCAAACGTTTTGGCACTCTAAACTAAGCCGGCTGCTAACCGCATTATCGAATTGCATCAACATCAGAATCAAATCACAAGCTTATGAATCAAAATAACCATAATCAGCCCAAGCTGTTTCCATATTTTTTATAGTAATCTTCTTAAAATTTCAAAGTTAATTCTTAAAGGAACACTCCACTATTTTTGAAAATAGGCTCATTTTCCAACTGCCCTAGAGTTAAACAGTTTCTTCTGTTAACTTTCATACAAGCATTTGGCATTAAATTTATTTTAGCATTTCACATTTTGAACTACTTTTCAGGATCGGTCAAGTGCCTACTGGCCTGGGATACTATTCAAATGTTCTGTATGTATGCATGCATAGACAACCAGATGACTTACAACATTTACTAAAATGTGCATTTGCTAAAAATTAGCATACTGCTCTACTGTTTCCCACAATGCAATGCATGTAATTTATTCAATGGTTCCTGAATGATCGCTATTGTTTTGGGCACATCTTGTGTACTTCAAGTCCTGTCCATCCAGTGATTCCTGGATTGGAATACAAACATACTGCACATTATGAATATGTAGCGGGGAATTTCACTACAATGTAGGTCAATCAAGAAAACTCAGTTATCAGTTCTCAAGTCCATCCAAAAAGAATTTCAAAGTCTCTAAGTGAAAATACTGCAAAACGTCCAAAAATAGAAACTGAAAAATAGAAGGAAAAATATTGTCAAGAAGAGCTTCAATGTGTTCGCAATGCCGTTTTTGTCCACACGGCGGCACTACTGTATCAAAAACGACACACGAGGATTTAGTCTCGAACAACAGTAGCAAAATCACTCGATCCAAGCTGCTTTGCTTCAAAAACAACAAATAACGTCCGTGTATTTCTTCAGAATATCAACTGTGGTTAAACAGCAGTGAAGAAAAACTCACAGTATCTCGGCTTGTCCACACGGCGGCACTATTGTATCAAAAACGGCACACGAGGATTTAGTCTCGAACAACAGTAGCAAAATCACTCGATCCAAGCTGCTTTGCTCATACCTCCACAAATAGTATACATTTAGTAGTATGCAATGTTGTCACGTGATCTCCATTAAAATCTTGAAAATAAATACATCTGATAATGAGTCAAGAAAGATTTACACCAGAGCAGAATGCATTATGGGATATAGTATTCCATGTAGTGTACTGCAGAAATCGTATAACTACTACTGCAGTATGTTATTTCAAGTTAGCTAATGTGTTCCCAGTCATATTCGTCTTATATTCAGTGTAACAGCCTCTTAAAAGGCACAATATGTAAGATTTTTTTAAATTAAAATATCCAAAAACCACTAGAACAGTGTTATTGATTGAAGTGGCTTAGTCAGGTGCTTTAAATCCTTGCTCGCTCTCTTCACGCGTGTCCACAGTGGCTCAGAAATATAATTAACACTATATCTTACATGTGAAGGATTTATCGTTTGTTGTTTAAAGTATTTTTGGGGTTAATACAAGTTCAGCTCCAGCAAAACCCATATACATTTTATAACTGCATGGAGCGAGCGTTGTTTTGAACCCGGAATGTTTCTCGAAAATTGCTTCCTGCAGTTCATGTGACGCATGAACATGACGCAAAATGAAGAACATGTGTTTAATGTGAGATTTATCAGAGTGGTTTTGGCGAAGGACATTCTCTGGGTCTAATCTGAAACGTTTTATTAGTCAGGCTGTCGCTGATGTGCTGCATGTGTGGTTATGAGCACTAGGTGGCAGTCTCGGATTCACATTATTTAGAAAATCAGTCACACCCATGAACGGCACTGATTTGATTTATTTTATCTGATTCTTGAAACTGCATTCATAAAAAGTCAAACGCTGCCGATGCATGACTTGGAAGACAATACATTGCCAGTTTATCTCTGAAAGCTGACTGAAAGATGCTAAACAGCCTGTAAGTATCCAGACAACAGAATCTTTTTGCTATATTTGTAATTTGCTCACATTCTGTATCATATTTCTATTTAAGGTATTTTTGTTACCTATCAAATTCACCCTCAGCTTCATTTATTTATTTTTATTTTATTTTATTTGTTTAGTCATTTAGCAGACGCTTTTATCCAAAGCGACTTACAAATGAGGACAATACAAGCAGTCAAAACTAACAAAAGAGCAACAATATATAAGTGCAAATGACAAGTCTCGGTTAGCCTAACGCAGTACACGTAGCAAGGTATATATATATATATATATATATATATATATATTATTTCTAGCTGTTTTTGAAGGAGTTATGGTTGATGAGCCTAACTGGATGGTGAAATTTTGATAAAGTGATGGGTTTGTTGAAACCACAAGCAGTTTATGTTATTTAGTTGAGTTCATTTAGCCTACTGTTTATAGTGGCATTTCCCTTTAGCAAGTTGGACAAAAAATGGGATACAAAAAGCATAAATTTTCTTCAGAAAAAGAAAAAATCTAGTACATTATTAAAGCTAGTGTCATGATTTCCTTCAGACATTGCTAACAATGTTCTTAACCTCTGCAGCAGGACAGGTGATGAGCAACAGGCATTATTCATCATATGTAAATAAGGGCCACAGTTACTCCTGGCCTCTGGAATCTGTTTACGTTTCAGTGTTTGAATTTTATTAGCATAATGAACAACCGCAGAACGCTTTTATTCTCCTGAGCACTGTCTGTAAACTTATTCAAATCCTCTCCTGCTAAAATGCCAGTGTTGCTAATCAATATCAAAGTGAATTTATGTGCGTGTGTGAGAGAGCCGAAGACTAACAGATGCATTTGTGTCCCGTTTCTCACAGTATTTGTTGGTGTCAAGCACAGTTTGCCTGGGTGTTGCTATGTGGTTGCTAAGGTTGTTTCTGGTCCAAATCAAAAGTCCACTTTGATATTCTGGTCTCTAGATATTGCTTTGTTCTCTCCTTCAGTGTAAGTCTGTAAGATTTTTTCAGCTGTTTTAACAACACCCTGGAAACCCGAAACACCCTAGCAACAGCATAGAAATGTATTAAAACCCATTCAGAACACCTTAGCAACTACATAACAACATCCTGGCAACCAGAACACCCTACTAACTGCATATCAACACTTCAAGTAAGTCTGTAAGACTTTTTCAACAGTTTTATTAACTTAGCAACGTCAAAACAGCCCAATTGCAGGGTTTGTCCCTATTTTACCCAGCATTTTTTAGAGTGTAGCTTTCCAATTGATAGCCTTTTTATCTGTTGTTTCAATGACAACATGCTGTAGCTCAAAACCACTCAATAAAATGTCTAAATATGCGCGGAGTTTGAGAGACAGCCCTGTCAGTCCATCTGTGTTGCGGTAACAGGCAGCCAACATCACGAATAAGAAAATATTAATAGTGATAAAATATTGATAATAATAGTTAGTGGTGCTTGCTTTGAATAAACACATACCCAGCCATAAGCATTAAACGTCTGTGTGCAGTTCATCCCATCATGCAGCTTATTGAGGAGAGGTGTGCTGTTACGATGCTGAGCGTTCAAAATTACACATTAAAGGGGTAAAAACTTTTTGCTTTACTACCAGTAAGTAATGTCTCAGCAACCACCCCAAAATACATATCAACATGCTAAAACCACTCTTAGAACAATTTAGCATGTTGACAACACCCTGGGAACCAGAAACACCCTAGCAACAGCATATCAATGTGCTAAAACCCACCCAAAACACCTTAGTAACCACATAACAACAGCCTGGCAACCATAACACCCTAGAAACCACAGTAGCAACCACATGGCAACACTCTAAAATCCCCCAGAACAGCGGAACAAGCTAGCAACTGCATAGCAAGCCTAGCAATTATTCAGAAAATACATAACAATCTGTTTATATCATACTGTTGCAATTGACTAGTATCGATCAGTATGATGTATCCGGTTGCACTTGAAGAGGTTCGACACATAAAATATCAGAGGAAGAGACTGTGAGTGTTCATGGCCAAAGACAAAGCGATAAATTAGATTTGCTTACACGCAGAGGTTGCGGCCCACCACATGTACTGCCGTGTAGCGGGTTATTCTGACAAGTCCGCGTGACGGTACACATGATATCATGTGTCACTTCACAGACGAGATGTTCTCACAGGCCAGGAGGACTTGATTTAGTTGGAATTTTAATCAGGTCATGCGTAGGCTGGCATACTTAGACGCGGATCCTTCAGACGGCCGTGATTACGACCATCACTGAGGGCTTTTTTTCCCAAGCGTAGAATAAATGGCTCTGTAATTACAATATATCGCTGCAGGCACTGGGACGGACATGCTCTCTAGCGCAGGTTTCCATGGATACTCCGTCTGTTCTGGAACCTTTCTAATGCGAGTCATTGACTTCCATTAGACAGCCGAGCGTCAGCCAGTGAGAGCATGCTTCAACAGAGCTGCTGCTGCGCCCAGCATACCTGTCTGCATCCTCATTACTTACAGAAATGGACATCCAAATATACATCACTAGCTTTAATTTAGTGGCAAACATGAAGCTAATAGTGATCAACAGCCTGCGTTGAACAGCTAATTGAATGTCATTTTTAAAAGGAAGTAGATCTTTGAACGCTTGATGAGAAGAACATCAAAGAGTTCAATGGTTGATGTATCTCATGATTAACAGTTAGCACAAGCCATCTTATTTTCTAAAACACTGTCTCTGCATTGCTGCCATTAGTGTGTGTTTATGTGGGCATGTTCAGAATAACAATATACTGTACTGCAAGTACAAATTCTGCACAGTATGTTTACTGTGGGCAGTATTCAGATTTAGCATTTTATGCTTGTAATACTCAATGGCTTGCATTAAAACATGCATTATTCCTGATTGCATATTGCATGTTTTTTAAAATTATTAGCAGGCCTCGTTCGGGATAAATAATGCGTCCCAAAATGCTATGTGCTTGACTTGACTTTCATTTTCTAATATGAAGAATGAACCAGAAGATGAACAATCTCATTGATAGTGTTTACATGCACGTAAACATGCCGATAAAAGTAATTTCTAAAAAACAGATAATGCAAGAAAACCTCAAATTTGAAATTATTTAAATACATTTTTATTTCTTTTTCTCTGCCACCAGAATGCTGCCAAGAGTCTTTGCATGCAAAAAGAAATCTGGGTAATTTGGACTTTTGCTTAATTTTTTTTTTTTACGGCTTTTACCTAACACTGTTTAATGCATTTACATGATACAATTTTAAGATTGTGCATGTAAACATTATTTTATTGGACAACAAAAATGCTTTTTACTTAAAAATACAAAATCAGATTAAAAATTTTAAATAACTGTTTTCTATTTGAATATATTATAAAGTGTATTTTATCCCTGCTAAGTAACATTGATAATAATAAGAAATGTTTCTTGTGCAGCAAATCAGAATATTAGAATGATTTCTCATGTGACACTGAAGACTGGAGTAATGATGCTGAAAATGCCGCTTTGCATCACAGGAATGAATTACATTTTAAAATATATTTA
>NW_015644008.1:914341-920137 GCF_001515625.1 Sinocyclocheilus rhinocerous
TACATTTTAAAATATATTTAAATAGAAAACAGTTCTTTTAAATTGTAATAGTGTTTCACAATAATACTGTTCTTACTGCATTTTTTTTACCAAAAAAAAAAAAATGCAGCCTTGGGGAGCATAAGAAACTTCTTTCAAAAACATTTAAAAAATCTTAATTATTCCAAACTTTTGATCAGAAATGTGATATTTTTAAATAGTAATTTTTACCATATAGTCCACAGTATCTAGTGAGCACTAGTATACCTTTCTGAACATTCTAATGAGTCTAACTTTGACATCTCGCCTCTGCACTCCTACATTCAATTATTGTGAACAGGTGCAGCACTCTCCACCTGCTCTCAGTAGAGTTAAAATATCTAATTGAGAAATTACCGTAGACATTAACCCAGCTAATTAGTCGGATTTAAACCTTGCAGACGCTGCACACGTTATAATCATTTCGTTTGTCAGACATACTGACTTAAAAGGAAAGCCGTTTTACCTTCTCTGAACACTGTCACCAGTTTTAATATGCTTTGATGCATCAGATATTACAGTACATGCTGGTGTTTTATGTTTGTTTGTAAATGCAGGTGCTTACGAACTCATCTCAGAGAAATGTGGAGGTGGCTGTACTGTGACTTTCTCAAAGGGTTTCCTTCTTGATCTGTGCTGAAGACCAGAATAGAAAAGAGCTGGTTGGATCTTACAGTCCTGATTGAAACCATATAAAGTGGGTCATATTGGTAAGTAGTCAATTTAAAGTGATTCACAGGTCTCTGGGAAACAGATCTCAGGAAACAACAGATTATAAGAAATTGGACACAGCCATTTTGGCTTAATTAAATTTCTAATTACAAATGCTTCTGATTCTATAATTAACAAAGTATCATTAAAATGCAAATCATTGAACTTTTTCATGCTATTTCTGCCTGTATTGGCTTATTCCATTATATTAAAGGGGTCATATGATGCTGCTAAAAAGAACATTATGTTGTGTATTTGGTGTAATGAAATGTTTATGCGGTTTAAGGTTAAAAAAACACATTATTTTCCACATACTGTACATTGTTCTGGATGGTTGCCAGTACGTTGCGAGAAACAAAGGCAGAATTGTGAGATAAAAAGTCAAAATTGTGATTAAAAAAATGTCAGAATTGTAGATAAAGTCACAATAACCTTTTTTTATTCCGTGGTGGAAACGAAAAAGCAGAATTGTGAGATGTATACTCAGCATTCAGAGAAAGAAATTGCGAGATGCAAACTCAGTATTATTTAGAGAAAGAAAAAATGTGAGCTGTAAACTTTGAACTGCGGGAAAAGTCCGAAATCTAAGTTTGTTTCAATTATGACTTTTTTTTTTTTTTCAAAATTCCGAGGAAATTCTGAATTGTGAGATAAAAAGTCACAATTACTTTTTTTATTTTGTATTCAGTGGCGGGGGGAAAAAACTATTGCAAGAAGTAAACCCATAATTCAGAGAAAAAAAAAACAGAATTGTGAGTTGTAAACTTGGAATTGCTAGAAAAGTCGGAATTCTAAGTTTATATCTTAGAATTCTGTGTTTATATTTCAGAATTGCAAAAAAAAGTCGCAATTGTGAGACAAAATGTCACAATTACCTTTTTTATTTTATATTCCATAATGGAAACAAAAAACTGAATTGCGAGATGTAAACTCGGTATTCAGAGAAAATCAGAATTGCAAGATGTAAACTTAGTTTTCCAAGAAAAAAAAAATTGAGCTGTAAACTCAGAATTGTGAGAAAAGTCTGAATTCTTTGTTGCAATTATGACTTTTTTCTCAAAATTGCGAGAAACAAAGTCCGAATTGTGAGAAAAAAAATTGTAAATACTTTCATAATTAGTAATAGTGATGCCTGCCTTAGCACCTTTTACTGAGTTGTCTGCAAACCACCGCTGGGATTCGGCTGGGAATCTGACAGGACAGAGCGCATGTTCTCACGCAGACAGGTGTGTTTTGGATGAAGGGTCGTTGAATCTCTTCACACTTTTCCAGTGTGAAGGGTCCTTACAGATCTCACCCTCACAGCAGGACAACGACTCCCGCTGCTCTCTGCCACACATCATTACTGTACGTCTGAATCTGACCGTAGAGGACAAAAGAGTTTATATAGTGGAACAGAGGGACTCTCGGCGGACAGAACAGTGTGTCTCTTTTTGACTGGTTTTCAGTGAAATCTCACTATTGTTTGACAAGTTACTCACAGCTCTCTGTTAGGAGCACAGGAACATATCTATCTTTTAAATTTTTCTTTTTGCTGGTTTTTGCTATGGAAAGATCTCTGTTTCTGTTGCTTATACTTTATTTAGGGTCATATTTATTGTCATGGGCCAGTAAGTAACCACCTAGCAACCAGCCACAACACCCGTAACCTAACGTTTTAAACTCAATATGTGATTGAAATGGAAGCCAGTGCAGATTACAAAGGACACCACTGATGTGCTGAAGTGAGGATGTGTGAGTAAGAACATGTGCTGCTGAATTCTGAATGTATTGCAACCATTTAATAGATTTTGCCGGCAGACCAATGCAAAGTGAATTGCGGTAATCAATTCTTGAAGTGATAAGTGTGTGGATGAGCCTTTCCACAACAGGTGTTGAAAGGAAAGGCCTAATCCTAGCAATATTTCTGAAATGACGAAATGCCGATTTTGTAATCCATAATTTTATGTCCTGTAAACATTCAGAAAGGATTGTGGAACTGACTGTAACATCAGACTTTGAGCTGATGTAAATGTGGATATCATCAGCATAGAAATGATACCCAAGACAGTGTTTCCTAATGATTTGCCCCAGAGGAATCATGTAAATACTAACAAGTATAGGATCCAAAACAGACCCCTGAGGAACACCATATTGGGCCTGGCTAATGTCAGATTTGTTGTTTCCCAGAACAGCAAACTGGGATCTATTTGTAAGGTATGATCTGAACCATTCAAGCACAGTGCCAGAAATACTGAGCCAACTCTTTAGTTTATCAAGCAATATAGAGTGACACACTGTGTCAAATGTTACACTCAGTTCTAACAAAACCAAAATGGTTGAGGCACCAGAGTCAGCTGAGACAAGGAGGTCATTCATGCGGTTTGGACAGGGTCAAGAATACAAGTGGTTGAGTTCATTGTCAACACTAGTTTTAAGATGTAATCAATGATAACTGTTGCAAAACTAGAAAACAAAGCCACAGGAATACTAGGTGGAAGAACCTCAGGGAGCACAAACGGAGTGGACTGGCAGATGGTCTCAATTTTATCCACAGAAAAATTAAGAAACCTGTTACACTGCTGAACAGAAAAGCATGTGGGTGACTTATTAGGTTTTAGAATTTTATTAATAGTCTTAAAAATCTTGTTTGGATTTGCAGCACCATCACCTATAATGTGTAAATAGTGTTGCCACCTTAAGGGCTTCACTGTACTGAATTAAGTGTTCATCATACATGAGATTATGGACAGATATAGCTGTATAGTGCTTAGTAATACAAAACTGTAGATTTGCCTATTGGTTTGTCGTATTGGATCATTGACTCATGAACTGTCTGTGCTGGAGAGTCTCAGGTTTGCTCTGATCTGCATGTAGCTCTTTGGGCTTTCATCTGATGAATAGATGACCTGGTCATAGTTACTATGGAAATTGTAACCATGAGACATTTGTGATCTGTTGCTGAGACACAGAGGGCAGGTAAAGCTTGCTTTGGTGAAATCTGAAGAACAGTGAAGTGTTGACGGCTGGACGTGAAAACCCACATACATCTATCTATATTTTGTCTGGAGATTGCGGCTTCTTGTTCCTTCCTTGCCTGCACACTGGAAACAGATGGTTTCTCTGAAATGACAAATATCTGAGTTTGATGACAATATTGGCTGACAGAATGAGGCTGGAATGCATGTGTGTTTGTAATTACTGTGATGTTTGTAACTACAAACACACAGCAGCAACAGCAGGATCCGTGATACAGGAAAGGATCTTGCCGATTGAAATAGTCACAGTACAGCAGTGAGGTGTACAGTAGTAGCATTACCTATTCAAAGAGAAATTATAAGAAGGCACAATTTCTGCACTATATTCCAGAAGTCTTTTGGCAGCAGGATCCGCGTGATACAGGAAAGGATCTTGCCGATTGAAATAGTCACAGTACAGCAGTGAGGTGTACAGTAGTAGCATTACCTATTCAAAGAGAAATTATAAGAAGGCACAATTTCTGCACTATATTCCAGAAGTCTTTTGAATTCATACAATAACATTTTGTGAGCTTATTCAAGTTTTTATAAAAAATTGGGTGTGAGAACCAGTGTATTTGATTGATGTTAATCGAGGTATAAAGCATCTCAAGTCAAACAGTTTGAAAGTGCAGAAGGACAAACGAGATTTGAGAGTTACGGTGAAAAGAAAGATTTTCAGTTTCAAAAGACTTAAATTGTAGAGCAGACGTTGTGTGGACTACTTTTATGATTTTGCACTATTTCTTCTTTTGTTTTTTTAGAGAAGAAAGACATACGGGTTTTTGGAGCAAACAGAATGCTTGATGACAATTGATGACTGAATTGATTTTGAATGATAGTGTATAATAATGTATGTGTAATTTTGCACCAATCCGTTATTCCACTTGAGTGACTCTCAAAATCCGTTTGTAATTGGGCAATTTGTAGTGAACCCTTGACAATACCAATACGAACCACAACAAAGTAAACAAGACATGTTTAGAAGAGAGTTTTAGCTTTTGCAATTAATTTTTGCTAATAATGTTTATTCCAGTCTTGCAATCTGATGCCAAAACAATAGCTTACACATTCTACAGTGTAATATGTTGTAATATTTAAAAATTGAAATTTGAGCTCATATTGAGAAAATACACAAAATATGTATACTTTTAAAGAGGTCCTATTATGCTTTTTCACTTTTTCAACTTTAGTTAGTCTGTAATGTTGCTGTTTTTGTCACCACTACATTACTAAATTAAATTGCAAAAAATAAAGTAAAAAAAAAAATTTGAAAATGGTGACCAGTTACAGCGCCTAAAAATGTGACCCTGGACCACAAAGTCTTAAGACGCTGGGGTATATTTGTAGCAATAGCCAAAAATACATTGTATGGGTCAAAATTATTCAATGGAAAGCTTATTTATTCAGCTTTCAGATTATGTATAAATCTCAATTTCGTTTTGTGGTCCAGGGTCACAAATATAAATTTCACCCTCTACATTTCTATCAATTTTAACATGAAACCAGTGATTTTGTTCTATTATTTCAGCTCAATGGATTCAGTTTGCATGACTCCAGGGAAATGTCGGATTAAACGGAAGGAGAACTGAGGTTGCAGGCAGGTCATATCCTGGAAGGAGCTTGTTTTCTGTCATGGTACTGTACATTAATAATGCATACTTGTCTAAAAGGACAATCTGTGCAGATTGACATGCATTTTGCTGCTGACAGACTATGGACAGAATATTACCCTCTTTATCTGAATAGTGACAAGCTGGTTTACACAACAAAACAGGCTTTCCGATTTGATTGTGCAATGCATCGCCAATGTATTTTCCAATCGAGCAGTTCTCTCTCTCTCACCTCCCCCCTTCTCTCTCTCTCTCATGCTCAGCATCTTCAGGAAATGACAGGGTGCACACAAAACGCCCACTTGACTCCAAACTCTTCCCAGCAACACTATACATCACTCTGTTTTTTCGGCATGAAGAAGTGGACAGTGTTTCTCACAATCATAACCACGAAACGAACATGTGCTGTGTTGCGCTTATCATGTGACTCGCGCATTTGAGTGCGGCGTAACCATGAC
>NW_015644008.1:920161-927924 GCF_001515625.1 Sinocyclocheilus rhinocerous
ATCAATGGAAAGCTTATTTATTCAGCTTTCAGATTATGTATAAATCTCAATTTCGTTTTGTGGTCCAGGGTCACAAATATAAATTTCACCCTCTACATTTCTATCAATTTTAACATGAAACCAGTGATTTTGTTCTATTATTTCAGCTCAATGGATTCAGTTTGCATGACTCCAGGGAAATGTCGGATTAAACGGAAGGAGAACTGAGGTTGCCGGCAGGTCATATCCTGGAAGGAGCTTGTTTTCTGTCATGGTACTGTACATTAATAATGCATACTTGTCTAAAAGGACAATCTGTGCAGATTGACATGCATTTTGCTGCTGACAGACTATGGACAGAATATTACCCTCTTTATCTGAATAGTGACAAGCTGGTTTACACAACAAAACAGGCTTTCCGATTTGATTGTGCAATGCATCGCCAATGTATTTTCCAATCGCAGTTCTCTCTCTCTCACCTCCCCCCTTCTCTCTCTCTCTCTCATGCTCAGCATCTTCAGGAAATGACAGGGTGCACACAAAACGCCCACTTGACTCCAAACTCTTCCCAGCAACACTATACATCACTCTGTTTTTTCGGCATGAAGAAGTGGACAGTGTTTCTCACAATCATAACCACGAAACGAACATGTGCTGTGTTGCGCTTATCATGTGACTCATGCATCTGAGTGCGGCGTAACCATGACAACCACAAGACATGTTGCATGGTTTAGTGAGCGTCGATTCGGATATTAGGTGGTGAACATAAAACATACAAACGGATAAATATCTGAGGAAGAATATGAGAAACATATGGAGTCTGTTAAAGCCATCATAGTTATTGCGACATGAAACAGAGTGCTTAAAACCCTTTAAACCAGCCGTAAGTGTTTTTGTTTTTGTGCAACAGCAAAATGTTACAGTACACACTACCATTCAAAAGTCTGGGGTCAGTACAATTTTTTAGTAAGAAATTACTTTTACTCAGCAAAGGATGCATTAAATTGATCAAAAATGACAGTAAATACATTTCTAATGTTGCAAAAGATTTGTGTTTCAAATAAATGCTGTTTTTTTTTAAACTTTCTATTCATCAAAGAATCCGAAATTATTTTTTACGTTTTCTACAATGTATGTAGAATGTACATTTCCAATGTATTTCCCCAAAAATTTAAAGGAATAGGTCACCCAAAAAATGAAAAATTGCTGAAAATGTACTCGCCTTCAGGCCATTCAAGATGTAGATGAGTTTGTTTCTTTAGATTTGGAGAAATTTAGCTTTACATCACTTGCTCACCAATGGATCCTCTGCAGTGAATGGGTGCCGTCAGAATGAGAGTCCAAACAGCTGATAAAAACAATGATTACAATAATCCATAAGTAATCCACACCACTCCAGTCCATCAATTGGTGAGCAAGTGATGTAAAGCTAAATTTCTCCAAATCTAAAGAAACAAACTCATCTACATCTTGGATGGCCTGAAGACATTTTAAACAAATTTTCATTTCTGAGTGAACTATTGACGTACTATAATAAAAAGTGTCTTGAGCAGCAAATCAGCATATTAGAATGATTTCTGAAGGAGCATGTGACACTGAAGACTGGAGTAATGATGCTGAAAATTCAGCTTTGCATCACAGGAATAAATTACATTTTACAATATATGTATTTTATATATATAATTTTTCACAATATTACTGTTTTTACTGTATTTTTGATCAAATAAATGCAGCCTTGGTGAGCAGAAGAGACTTCTTTCAAAAACATGAAAAAGTCATACCAAGCCTAAACCTTTCAGGCCGCATCTGCTTTTTCATGGTGTAAGTCAGTATTTGCATGCGCATGTAGTCACGTCACACACTGTAATCGGTAAACACAACATTCACTTCAGAACCATTAATTTTTCATTGACTATTAACCTCTGCTAGTGAAATCCTCCAAGAGGTTAATAACATGGAATTTAATATTTGTTGTGAGAATGGACTCAATCCATCCCATATGAATTCAGGCTTTTGATAAACAAACCCTATGCCACATGCGGCTAAAACTTGGATCCAGACGGTAAACTGAAAATCTGACCTTGATTAGCCTCAAAGAAACATTTCTGAGGAACCCTGCCAGACCACAGCAACAAGGGAGATCACCACCAGCTGCTTTAGTTTTGTGCTCTTTTGTAAATAGTTTTTCACATGAGAACAACTATTTACATGTCTGGTATTTTTTGGGGTACAGTATTATCTGGGGACCTTTGCATTTTTAAGAATGTTTTACAGAAACATCCGGACAATGTGTGAATATTGCTTTGTGGAATTATATGGTAAAGTCTGTATTCAGAGTTTTAGAGCCTCTCAGAATCTCGCAATCATCTCAGCTGGATGCCATTGAAATGCTCTTCCCACACAAAACATCTTACGTTTTTTTTCTGACGGAAGTACTTTCATCCTGAAAGACTGGACATGTGCACACAATGTTCTAAAGCAAAGATAAACCTGCATTCGCAGTCTATTTTCCTCAAGTAATGTGATATTTCCCAGAAATAAGGAACAAGGGAAACAATAAGAAACGAGGGAAGTTTTCCCAGTGAGATACAAATGTAGAGACTTGATTTTTATTCATCAGGAATTGATTGTATGGTGAAAAATGAGTTTGGTGGGGAGGGGTTGAAAAATAGGAGAAATTGGTGATTGTTAGCTTAACATATTCACCTTGGACCCCATTGACCTGCACTGTATTGACAAAAATCACAGATGTTTAAAAAAAAAAATTTTGTGTGTTTCACAGAGAAAAGAAAGTCATGCACCCTTGTATGGAATGACATGAGGGTGAGTAAATCACCTTTATATATATTTATAGATATATGTATATATATATATATATATACATACAGTATATATTAGGGCTGTCAACGTTAACGCATGCGATTAATTTTACAGTCCTTAACGCGTTAAAATAATTTAATGCAATTAACGCAAAATTACTGAAGCACAATTTCTATTCTAACCCTTTAACCCAATTTTGCTTCTCTGCTTGCGATTAGATCATTTTAAGCCGCTAAACTCCGGGAAAGTTTTCAGTCTAATGATCCAGTAAGCGAATGCATTCAAACAATCCGTCCAAAACAGCGCTAATATAAAGGAAACCAGGCTGATTACATCAGAGATTGCAGAGAGAACAGAGAATCGCTTTGCGTTTTCAGTGAATTATTAATTCCAGTGTGTTTACCCTTTAACCCAATTTTGCTTCTCTGCTTGCGATCAGATCATTTTAAGCCGCTAAACTCCGGGAAAGTTTTCAGTCCAATGATCCAGTAAGCGTATGCATTCAAACAATCCGTCCAAAACAGCGCTAATATAAAGGAAACCAGGCTGATTACATCAGAGATTGCAGAGAGAACAGAGATACTCGCGTTGCGTTTTAGTGAATTCTTCATTCCAGTGTGTTTCGCTTTTAAACACGAGCTCTGTCATATTCTGTGATTGTCTCTGAAGAGCGCAAGCTCTCACACGTCGCGCTGTGTGAAGTACAGACTGAACGGATTGTCAGCACAACACATGCAAACTGTTTTCTCGACTGGATAACCAGTCTCGCTAGTGAAGTTTTGATGGATGAAGACTGCAATCAATGTTAAGGCGATTGCCGTGGCGTACAGGAGTCGTACAGTACAGTAAGCACGCGTGAGTCCGTTATAATAATGCTTGTATGAGTGCTCTTGACGCACTGATCGCACATTGTATTTATGCACAGGCACAGACATTCCCGTACATTCACGTTGGTTCCACACACATTCACAATAATGTTTTGATTTGTCATGTGTATTTTGCTGTGTTTAGTTATTCTGAATGGATCCGTGTACTGTCGTAGATATGCAGTCAGCAGGCGGTTTTTTTTTTTTTTTTTCACATACAGTTGTGTGTGCTCATAAGTTTACATACCCCTTGCAGAATGTGCAAATATGTTCATAATTTTAACAAAATAAGAGAGCTCATGAAACTTGCATGTTCTTTTTTATTTAGTACTGTCTTGAATAAGCTATTTCACATAACAAATGTTTATATATACTCCACAAGACAAGATAATAATTGAATTTATAAAAATGAAAAGTTTACATACCCTTGAATCTTAATACTGTGTGTCATTTCCTGGATGATCCATGTGCGGGGGGTGAAAACCAGGATGAGGATGTGTACATTTTTCTTATTTTGATTAAAGATCATATGTTTTTTATTCATTAAGTACTTTACTTCAGAAGCTACATAAATGTGAGGAACGGCTGGAGGGTTAGAGTAAGCGGCGGCGGCCTACAGTGAGCAGAGGCTGGGGGCTAGCGTGAGCGTCTTATGTGCACAACTGTATATACACACACATATGCGTATATACATGAATACATATGCATATATACGTACATACATATATTCTTTTTCAATTTGCCATGTATTCAGTCTCTCTTCTTTTAAGTACAGAAAAGAGTGAAAACACAATGACACATGTCAATCATGTGCCTGTATGTGTCACTCATTTCAGGCATGCTGTAATTATATGAGAAAAGCTTTTCACAAAGTTATTCTTCCATACGTCATTCGGCTCTCGCTGCCAGACGGCTGTGGAACAGGCCTGTCAACGACAAATGTAACAAAATGAAACCGACAAATTGCTGTGAGCCTGAATTGCAAAAAGATTCACAGTCTGGACACAAGGGAGGCTTTGCCCCAACGTGTGTCAGGCTCTGTGCCAAAATCTAGTGAGCGGTCTCGCCGACTACAAAGGCAACTACCTAAGTGAACTGAATGTTATTCATAGGCAGCTACTTGTCCAGTACACAAAGTACTTGACTAATTCTCATTAGTCGAGTTTGATATTGCACAGTCTGGACCAAACAAATACAGACAAAATATTGACAAATATTGAGTGAAATAAAATTAGATTGAACTACTTGTGTTTGTATCTATTTAATATCTAGTTGTGAGTGTGCCTCAGATGCCTATAATGCTGCCTGTAAAACAGATGTTAAGACCCAAAAGGCTCTATGCATATATAAGCACAAATATTTTGAAAGTGTTCAGCATTTCATTCATTGCATTAATTAGAGAAAGAGAATTAGCTTTCTCTATGCTAACTTTCTCAAATTATTTTCTTTTTCAGATCAGCTACTGTCAGGGCAGAGCAACAGTTTGAAGAGAAACTTACTTGGTAAGTTAGTTAAAATTAAAGGCAGGGTAGGTGATTTGGTTCAAAAACATTTTTTGTTCTGCTGGTTGAAATTGTCTTCACACCCCGATAGTAATAACTAAGTTAAGTGGTCTAAATGTATTTATATGTATTTATATCATCTGTGGAAGGCGTAGGACCTTAAAAGTTTGTCCAATCATATCCCACGGTCCGAGGGCTACGATAGGCTGTCCTACCTGCCTGTCAATGTATGTATTTGCAAACCTCCATGCACCCTGTTTGTGCAGACATGATACGTCATCAGCACGTCCCATTACTCTATTGCAGGCCGAGTGAGAATGGAAGGCGTTTTTATTGTAATATTATGCGCTTTGTACTGTAATGTTTTCTCACCGGTGAATGAGACACGAGGTAATCTGACAGCGCTGCATTCAACCCTCAACCAACGCCGTCTCTCATCGCATCCCTGGTTAGCCTCTGCTCTGCCTGTGTGCGTTCATGTCTTTTGGAGGAGGCTTGGCTTTGGAGAGTGATTAGCAGGGAGGGTGAGATCTTATGCTTTCAAAGCTAGCTTGCTATTACTAGCCTCTCCAAAATCGCCTACCCTACCTTTAAACAGTAAACAACTTAGTCAATCTCTAACAGTTTGTTTGGAGCTAATTGCCTGAATGTATCTGGTTTAATGGCACAGAAACTGAACAGAAGAACATATGCTAGTCTGTATAACCGCACACTTGCAATGTGTTGGACTTGATTTCAATACATTTCTGACTTAAGTAACCAAATATTTAATAAAAACTGTATTTTTGCTACAATATTTACATCAAGCTAATACAATTTATTAATATTTAATTAATAAAATTATTAATTTATTGTACAAATGTATAATACACCACATGTGTATTTAACTTTTTACTCTCAAAGATGAAGCTGTATTGTGTTTCCGGAGTACATTGACAGGCTTTATTGCAGTGAAGTTTTTTGCAATTGGCATCATCTCACATGTGTGAGCGGCAGTGCTCTCCTCCTCTTAATGAGAGTGGATGTTGATGGCTGTTATCGAGTCCTTCCATTCGCCTCCCCATGGCGTGCTCTTCACAGGGGGCCGCAGGAGTTCAGCGTTCAACCCCTGAATGAGGCACCAGCTCTGTTTGAGACGTCTGCAGAGCCGCAAAGACAGCGATCATTTGCACAGCGAAGAGGCCGTGGAACAATACAGGGTAATTAGACATCAAAAAAACCCTTCAATTTAAAATTCTGATGCATTCTTCTAAATAATGAGAGTGCTGTTTTTGATGCTGATGAGCACAGGCTTTATCAAACCATATAGTGCTCTGATGGTGAAGGACATCTGATTCTGGTGAAGTCTTCAATTAAGAGACGTCTCTCTCAACCTGCTGATGTACGACTGGAAATGGAGTGTTTTGTCTTTTTCCTCCTTTTTGCCATGGAAACACTTCAGCAGCTATTGATTTTGAGATGTTTTCCCATAAAAACATTCATATATATATATATAAAGCATTTTCCAGGAATATGCTACACTTTGATGCTGAATTTTTAAATCATTAAACACAAAATGCCATGTTTTAATTTTATTTTATTTTGTGTGTGTAGTGAGAACCATTAGATATGTTAGATAAATTAACCTAGCATAAAAAGTAACAAATATTTATGTATCAATATCTTTTATCTATATCTTTAGTATATTTTAATGTCATAATTAGTAAAGAATATATATGATGTGTGTGTATATATATATATATATACAGTATATTATATAGTATTTTTGTTTGAATACATCTTTAAAAAAGAAAAAATATTTAAATAATTATTAAATAAATATTCACAAAATTCTAACCTTTCACTGAAGTAAACTATTGAAAGTGGGAGGAAACTCACATTATGAAATAAATGTTTTTCTCCAGTGCATGTTGGCCACAATTATTGGCACCCCTAGAAATTCTTATGAGTAAAGCATCTCTGAAGTATATTCCTGTTCATATTTTTAAAAAAATTTAGCACACAAGGGTGACTAGAAGCATGAAATCGTCCAGTCATGACTTCCTGTACCACTGGATTATAAATATGAGGAACACAAAGGCCAAATTCCCTTAATCACAAGGAGTAAAACCAAAGAATATAGTTCTGATGTGCAGCAAAAGATTGTTGAGCTTCACAAAATAGAAAGTGGCTGTAAGAAAAGAGCTAAAGCATTGAAAATCCCCATTTCCACCATCAGGGCAATAATTAAGAAGTTCCAGTCAACTAAAGATGTTACAAATCTGCCTGGAAGAGGACGTGTGTCTATATGGTCCTAATGCACGGTGAGGAGGAGAGTTTAAGCGGATAAAGACTCTTCAGGGATCACAGCTGGAGAACTGCAGAGATTACTTGAGTTTGGGGTCAGAAGCCTAAAAAATATATATATATCAAACAGCCCCTATATCACCACATGTTGTTCGGGAAGGTTTCAAGAAAAATCCTCCTCGCTCATCCAAAAACAAACTCCAGCATATTCAGTTATCAAATACGACTGGAGCTTCAAACGGGTCTGGCTTCTATGGTCAGGTGAAACTAAAAAAAGAGCTTTTTGGCAGCAAACCCACCAGATGGGTTT
>NW_015644008.1:928335-928511 GCF_001515625.1 Sinocyclocheilus rhinocerous
TGTTTTAATTTTATTTTATTTTGTGTGTGTAGTGAGAACCATTAGATATGTTAGATAAATTAACCTAGCATGAAAAGCATGTTAGACAAATGTTCCAAAGTGTTGATTGTGACTTGCTCCACCTCAGAGTAAAATAATAATAATAGTAATAATATATATGTATATATATATATATA
>NW_015644008.1:928678-930817 GCF_001515625.1 Sinocyclocheilus rhinocerous
TCAACTAAAGATGTTACAAATCTGCCTGGAAGAGGACGTGTGTCTATATGGTCCTAATGCACGGTGAGGAGGAGAGTTTAAGCGGATAAAGACTCTTCAGGGATCACAGCTGGAGAACTGCAGAGATTACTTGAGTTTGGGGTCAGAAGCCTAAAAAATATATATATATCAAACAGCCCCTATATCACCACATGTTGTTCGGGAAGGTTTCAAGAAAAATCCTCCTCGCTCATCCAAAAACAAACTCCAGCATATTCAGTTATCAAATACGACTGGAGCTTCAAACGGGTCTGGCTTCTATGGTCAGGTGAAACTAAAAAAAGAGCTTTTTGGCAGCAAACCCACCAGATGGGTTTAGTGCAAACAGGGATAAAAAGTACCCCATGCCCACGGTTAAATGTATTGCTGGATGTTTAATGTTGTAAGCCAGTTTTTCTGCCGGAGGTCCTGGATGTCTTATTCAGATACATGGCATCATGAATTCTATCAAATACCAACAAATAAAAAATCTAAACCTGACTGCCTCTGTTAGAAATCTTCTCTGATCTCTCGTCAGGTGTTCTCCAAACTCATCAGGCATTATGGGAGAAAACTCAGAGCTGTTATCTTGGGAAAAGGACGTTGCAATAATTGGGTGCCATCATAATGAGATTTTCCCCCACTTTCCATTGTTTTACTTCAATGATAGGTTAGAATTTTGTGAATGAAAGATCATGCAGAATTATTATTATTATATATATATATATATATATATATATATATACATGCACACACACACACACACAATTTATTTAGTTATTTAGAATGTTATATTCTATATGAACTATATTTCAGTTGATGATCAATGACATGTTTAAAGACTTTCTATTCCTGTTTGCTGGAATTAAAAATATTTAACTTTTTAAGAGTTTCAGACCTTTAATTTGTGCTCGACTCATGAAAATTGCCAAATATTGAGTCATAAACACAGCACTCTACATGTTAAGCAGCATCTTTTCTCTGTGTTACCATCTGCATATGTTCACCTTTCTTCAGTTGTTGTGAGTTAGTTCGCTCCCCCTCACCTCATTTCAGACTGTATAAATGATGGAGAACAGATCCCAGCAGGACACTGGGTTGTGGGGTGATGCTCCTGCCGTGAACTCCGAATGCACTGGCATCTCCAGCATTGTGTTTCATTGCACAGGTCATGTGGCCGGGGTGAAAGCAGTTGGCTTTTGTTATTTGCTGATTACAAGACAAATACCTGATGCGACTGGTTTTTGTGCTTACAGAGAGAACTGACAGGCAAAACTAAAAAAGGAAACTATAACCTTTAGAAATTTTAATGACAATGTTGTCATGATTTACTCACACTCTTGTCATTCCAAACCCATTTTCTGTTATTTTCATTTCTAGATAGTTCTAGAACTATTCCTTTGATCTGCTCCTTTAATCTGTTAAGAGACTGAGAAACTTGAGGCAGGAACATTTATTGCTCAAAGATTACTCTTTTAATGGATATTTTAACATTTCTCAGATGTTTCGCCTAAAATTTGTTAGGAGAGATAAAAATAGACACAAATTGTTGACACAGTACTGGATCTATAAAATGTGTATAGCAACTCAGATATTTTTTAAGGTCCATCTTAAGTTCTTTTCATTGCAGACTTTTCTGAAAATCTAGATCAGTGTTTCTCAACTTTTGTTTCAGGTGGTGAGCTGTTTTTTACCCACCAAAACCTCTAGACACAGCTAAGCTTGGGGTCCAGAGAAAATCTGAGAAGCAGGAGACTATAACAAAGGTATATTTGTTTCAAATGAATATGCTTGCTGTCTAGAAGAAACTGTTTCGATATTAAAGATTTGTGATTTTTCTTTCCTGCATGTTTCACAGTCTATATGCACTACCATTTAAAAGTTTGGAGTTGGTAAGATTTTTTAAAATGTTTTTGAAAGAAGTCTCTTATGCTCACCAAGGCTTCATTAATTTGATCAAAACTACAGAAAAAAACAGTAATATTGTGAAATAATATTAGTATTTAAAATTTATTTTTATTTGAATATTTTTCAAAATGTAATTTATTCCTGTGATGGAAAGCTGAATTTTCAGCATCATTACTCCAGTCTTCAGTGCCACATGATCCTTCAGAAATCATT